>NW_003805200.1:0-49318 GCF_000255335.2 Galendromus occidentalis | reverse complement strand
GTCCAGCGTCGATTTTGAAATGAATAAAATCACTTGTCGATATCCCCGATTTTCGCATTGAAGGGGAATGATCAGGATAACAGAGATTCGAGATAAGGGCAACTAGGTAGATTCAGGAGCCTGTTCGCGTCTGCCTCTGCGGAAGTCGCTGTCTCACAATTTCGATTAGCAGCGCTATTCCCGTCAAAATTTTGTGCAGTCCGAATCGGCATCGAATTTGCAGAGCGAGATCTCGATCAGTTGAGCTTCATAATGCGGTCTGCGGCACGATTAATTTTCCGTTCCACAGCACCCATGGAATCATCAGGATTCGTAGTTCCATGGGAGATATCACGGATCCTGCCAAACAAGCAAACAAGACGGAACTATACAAAGCAGGCATCGTTGAGTCGTTCACGAGCTGAATGACGAAAGCGAGACTCGCCACGGTAGGGAGCGAATCCAGCGAGCGCGCACCGCTGCCTAGAATGGCGGAGAGGATGAATACAGGTGTTGTATCTCTCCTCCGACGGGCAGGTGTGCCCGGAGAGGAGTTGTTCGTGATACATTCGAGTTGACGATTGCTGAGACAGATCCGGGTCCGCATCTGCGACACTCCAATGCTGCGACGCCGTGGAACTCTCGCGAATGAAGGCTCCGAGAGCAACACTCCCTGATTCGGAAGCTGTTTACAAATTGGAAACTGTTCAAGGCAGAGAGTTTTCTCGAACTGCATACTTTGTTCATGATGAAAACTTGCATTCATTCAGATATAAGCACGAGGGTCTGAATTTTCGTCTGAACTTTGTTCATTGCCGCTCAATGTCCCCAGCATTAGAGCCTCGAAAGCTCTCCAATAAACTCAATTCACCGGAAGATACCTCCAAGCCTATCAGAGTTGATCTGGGCTCATCGGCTCTTCCCACTCTTCCGCTCATTGCTCATCACACTTTCCTCTGATGCGACTCCGCCAATGATGACGCAATATAATGATGACAGGATGACTGACTGAGTACTGATAACTGATACCGATCACATTGAACTCGATGATAGTCGCAGAGCATGCCCGGTACTTTCAAAGTGGAAGTTCCGAGACAACGATGCCGATCACAGATTGCGTAGGCTCTCGCAGGGTAGACGGCAAGTCAGCCCCAGTAGGCCGTAAAGATCCCTGCGACCTGCTGGGTCCTTCTCCTCAATGCTTCCCAGTCAGTCATCAAAGACAAAAAAACTCTCGAGAATCCAGCTCGACGGAAAGCTTCAAACGCGATATGCGCTCTGCATTCTGAGTGCTTTGACAGCAGCGTCCATATGGTATTGGAATATGATGCTGTACATCGGCAAAGACAGGAATCGCGAACTGATCCTCAGGGTACCGAATTCAGGCGAGTGATGTTCTCCGTTTTCCCTCAAGTGTGGAAAAAAATACTGCGGCTCCATGGAGCCTGTCGATGGATAGGTCAATCTTCAGGAGCCATGGAGAATGATTCGTGGCTTGAACCTCGGTTGATTTCCCTGTCGCGACGTCTGATTAAGGAGCAACTTTCGAGAAATAATACGTCGGGACGATATTGATCGGTCGTCCTGAGGGGCTTTTGCTCGAATGTGCCGTCCTCCTACGAAATCTAATTCATCAACTCATTTCAGTGACGAGAGCGCCTACCAAACCAGGTTGGTTTACAGTCGTGGTATGCTTCGGATGCACATGGCGACTTCGAAGTTCTCCGCACTCTCTAATCTATGAACTCTTCGCTACATCCGCAGTTTATTCGGTGGAGTACGTGAACAAAGTCATCGATTTGTCGCTTCTGATCACGCGTTTCAGGATGAAGCGCTGGTATGAGATCTCCGCGGAAAATCGTCGCGAATTCGTATACCCAGGAGCGACCTATTTCTTCGAGAGACTCGACCTAGTCAACCGCTTCCGTCGACTCGGAGACTGCGAGATATATCAGCGAAGTATGGCGCTTCCATAGTCTGTAGTACCATTGTTCTTGGTGAACGTTAAGTTCGACTCTTCGAAGTAGAGGAAGTCTCTCTGTGGGCCGCCGCTGTCCCATGAGAGCGAAGAGTTCCACGCGGAATCGACTGTGGTTGATATCTCTCGTTCGGGGAGCTATCCAAATAGCCCAACCAAGATTCAGGCCTTGCCGTGGGAACTCTAGGCCGTGGAGAGCTCGGCTCGCATCTTCGGTGCCCTCAGATATTTCGTGGACTCCTATCGATCGCTCACGGTTTCCAGGTAACCGTGTTGAAGTTCGAGTTCATATCTTTTTCTACAGCATCGCGCCTACAGTCCGATATGTCGCAGGGAACAGGTCGCAATTCAAGTATTGTGGAGAGATCCAAGTCGAGTCGCAATGGATCATCGATGATATCACGTCTAAAGCACCGAGTCTGGAATTGGCGAAGGTATGTCCCATCCATGTCTCCTATTAGATCTTGCAGCGGAAGAAGGTAGAGGACCGCAGATAGCTGCGGCCCATGATTCTTGCATCCGGGGGAGGCGGAGCCGCCGCGAATCTCGGCTCCTCGGCGTAACACTTCAACGCCTTTCCACCGTCGATCATTCCGCATTTTTCGATGCAAGGTCAATGTTTCAGGACCACGTCAGGGACTCCGATGCTGTCCGATGCAAGGTCCCTGAGGGGGACTCCGGCGAATATGTGGACCTGCTCTTTGGAGCCATGGAGGAGACGCGTTCGTTCGTTCATGATTATTTCAAGACAGTATACGAGAACGCGTTGAGGAGTACTGTTCAGAGAAACTGATGTGCATCTTCAATAAAATAATTCATAGTCAAAAACTAGAGGTCACCCTCCAAGAGTTGGGGTCCGGGGCGCTCACTCGCAATCAGTCCGATGGAACACTCTGGCCAATCTCCACATGAGGTCACGATGAAAGCGAAGAGATGGGCAGGCCGGGAGATGTCCGCTGGAATCGAATGTCCGATGATCGGGCCCCGGGCCCGTCGGAGAATCCATGTTCAATACCGTCCAACATCATAATGCGCCTTTCAAGGATTAGGACGCATTTTCTTCGCCTCTTCCGTATGCATCTGCTGTATCAGTTCACTGGTAGCCGAAGCATGCTCGACAGAACTCGCAAATTATCTCGCCATCTGTAGGACACTAAGCCCCGGATGAGGTCAGAAATGGCATTCCATCCGTGAGATTATCGGTACGGGTATCTATAGAGAGGCACGACGCAGAAAACGGACGATTTTCACGAATCTCACATGTATATTCGCTCCCTCCGCATCTACCAGCCTTTGGTCTTCCCCAAGCTCCCTCAGAAGAAATCTGATGCGTTCTAGGAGACCGTGAACATGCCAATGTTCGCATACTGTTCTCCCTCCTGACGCCGCTTGTGAGGCATGCCCACGACGCCGACGGTTCCGAACCTCATCTCTACCGCCGACCATTCCCAGCCGACTCAGATTGGAGTATCCTGGACGTAACTTCCCCTAGACCGACGATAGAGTTCTTGAGCGTATGTGTGCCGCTCGAACAGAATCGGAATATATGAGGTCGAAGAGGCTTTCGATAGTTGCATGAAATAGAATCCGAGCTCCAATTCGCAGCGAGACTCCAAGGCTGATACTTCTTCTAATCTACTGCCCCCTGATCCTGATGCCTTCCAGAACGCTGTGCATCGCGGCAGACTCCCTCCAAGACTCAGTCTTCCAAACTGTCTCAAGCTCGCGATGGGATATGCACCGAAGTACGGCCTTCACGCGTTCTCTACTTATTCGGTGACGCCACATTTGAGCGCAAGTCGATTTTGGAAGTCGATTTTGGAGTTTGGAAGACTGAGTCTTGGAGGGAGTCTGCCGATTCTTTGCGCAAGAATCTCTCAGACTACAGAGAGGAGTCTGAGATCTTCTTCCCGGAAAGAGGTGCGGTGTGGAGGACTCCGCTCCTGGAATAAAATAGGGTCTGGAGCAGGATTATCCCTCTCGGGAGTCATCGTCATCGCAGACTCCTGAGTCCAGGCTTTGAACACCGCTGAGGAATGTTTGCTGTGCTTCCCTTCAAACGATCCGAATGCTTAAACAAACCGAGATTATCGGCCTCCGGAAAAAACGTTTTAGTTGCGTGAAGCTTAGTCGGTCCAATCCAGAATGTAGCGGATAGTGATGAGCATAGATGGAGACATCTCGTGTACCATGGCAGGAGCGAAAATGCCGGAAGAACACCTACGCATGCATGTTTTTCTGAGAGAAACTCCACATTCCTATGGGTGAATTGTTCCGGGAAGCTCAGTCTGGTGAGGTAATCGATCGTGAGGATCGTGCGGAGTAGTTATGCACCGGTCCGAATACCGTGTATAGAGCTTCGCGAGGATTTCTGCAGAGTCAGCACAGCTATCGGGCTCAATGATAAGCGCGGATCCGCTCGAGAGGATATTCCCGCCTGCGACCCTCACCACCCCAGGAGTCCTTTTCGGGAAGAGAAAATACGGATTTCTCATTTCTGTCGATGTTCAGTTGAGTTTCATTCCACTCTTACTCTTCATGCACAGGTGGGCATGTCTGCGCAAGTCCGTTCACATTTCTCGCGGTTTTCGAATCCAGTAGCGTACGGGGCTCCTACTCTGCATTCTATCATCCGATGCTCACAAACACCAGAAGAAGCGTTGAAGTGGAACTGGGCTGTCTCCTTGCACTCGGACCTCCTTGGGGAAGTAGCTCTGTATCTGGTGAAACATTTCTCGAGCTCTCTGTACCGAGAAGCTGGAAAAAACGAGTATCCGGCTCTTGAATCCCACTGATCTCGGACGAATAGGCGAAATGAATGACTGATCAAGCTGATGTTAGCCCACTGTTCTTCGATGGAGGCATAACTCGTAATCTCGAAACAGGATCCCTCACCCATTGCTTCCGCTTGACACCGCGAGCATGACGGCTGTCCTTGAGCTCGAGTCTCACAATCGCGCTTGAAGGATCGTATACAGGTATTCGATGCTTTATCGTAGGTGAAAATGAGATGTTGGCTGCATGGGAATACGAGGGGTCCCAACTGGCTTCCTGAAAGGTCGGAGGCGCGCTTTCCAGCTTCGTTTATCTCACTTGAGCGGGTCTGTCTGTGGAACACATTCAGGGTCGATCCGACTCATTTACAGTGATTTTGAGCAGATCTAACAGGTATTGAAGAATTCAATCAGAGCCTCCGAGATGCTTGATATCGCGAGATCGAGAGCCGCGAAATGACTCCAAAGAGAGATCTAGGACTTCAAACTCACCCGTCAGGTGCAGCAGCATGCTGAGCGTGAAAAATCGTAGTATGGCCTGGGGAAGTATCTGCGCGTTGGTCATGGGAAATCTTCGTGCCATTCGTTCTTGCGTAGAAAGGAGACAAATTGATGACGCTCAGAGAAGGAACGAATCTTTTTCTTCTTTGATTCAGTGTACGGGCGGCTCCGGTGGAGAGAATTCGTTGGCATCGGTGGAGCATCCTAAGAGTCCAGTGGATGTCATCTAACATGAATATTACTGACCCGAGCGATACCTCACCAAAGTCTGAAGAACCGGTCGAAACGCCAACCATGAAATGAAATTCCGACCCTTTGGCAGCGCCCGGCAAATGAATCCGGGAGATAGTCTGGATTGACTGGCATATGCCAGGCTCTCGGAGCTCCGACGAGACTTCGACCAAGAGATGAAAGCTGAGCTAAGACGATCATGATCCGAAGGTCGAAAGCGATATATTCTGGGCTTGCTAGCTCGGCGTTTTCTCGAAGAAAGAACATGAAATATTGAGCATTCCAGAGCACCCTCGGCGTTCCATTTTCGTCCAGGATAGGAAGTTGGAGATATCTTGCTCAACTCTTAGCTCTGTTTACCAGAAGGAATAGTCGGGAGGGAATTCTCCCGGTCCATGGGGAGCATCGAGTAGGTACTTTCCAAAGGCACGAAACCTTCCACGGCGCATCTATCCGACATGTCTGTACCCACCTACGAGCTCGGAATCATGAAGGTTTCCGGAAGTACATTTCATAATGAATGGTGAGCATTTGCCGATTCTCAGTTGTAGGACCTAGGCCCGCCACGCCGCTGTGTGACAACACGTTCAGGGAATATTGCTAAGGGAATAGATCAGTGACCCCTGGAATCATCATCGGGTTGATGCATCGGTGCCAAGAGGTTTCCCTCGAGTAAGGAGCTTTGAACAAGTCTTAAACGACAAGACTGAATCCTTCTCTCGGCATTCGTCGCGTGTGATCGGCTCCTCCCGGAAATCAAACTTGGCCATCGCCAGTTTTCTCGAGCAGTTCTTTGTTTTTTCGCTCATGCTCGATGTTAACGTGAAAAGGGGAGACGACTTGTGTCGCCTCGTATTGGATTATTCCTGGAAACGAGCTTTGCATTCAAATGGTCGGGCCTTGCGCTCCCATCTCCCATATCCGTGGGGAGCAGAGAAATTTTTTCGAGAGCGCTTCGAATCCAGAAGGTAACGATGCGCAAATTTTTCAGAAAGCTCCTCGGAAGATCCGACTCTGGAGCCTCTTGTCCTACAAAACAACGGCTCCAAAGGATCGAATGGTACAGACAGTACCTGAAGTTCGCCGAGAGGAATTTTGACAAAAGGTTCGCGGAAGCTCATCAATGTCCGAGGGAAGATATCAAGAACTTCAGAATTCTGGGTCTATTGGGCGAGGGCAGGTACGCTTCAGTGGTACACGCGAAAGATCGCGACGCAAATTCTGATTTCGCAATCAAGGTGGTTAACAAGGAGAGGACTGTGCTGAACAGAACGGCGCAGAAAATAATCCAAGAGAAAAAAATTCTGTACGCCGTCGACTTCGAGTTCATTATCAAACTGAACTTTGTCGGCAAGGATTTCGCGAACGTCTACTTCTTCATGGAACTCGCACCGTGCGGGGATTTGAGTCAAATCACGGATAGAAGGGAAAAGGTGGTGAGATGTTTCGCTGCACAAATTATCCTGGCAATAGAATATTTACACGCCTGCAATGTTTTGCATCGCGACATAAAACCGGCCAATGTTCTCCTGTTTCCTGATGCTCAAGTGAAATTGGGCGACCTGGGATCAGCCGTCCCAGTTAAGAAATGCGTCTACGGTGTCTGCGGAACTCCAGAGTACATGGCGCCAGAAGTTGCTTCGAACTCGGGATACAGAGACGGATGCGATTGGTGGGCTTTCGGGGTGACACTGTTCGTGCTATTGTTCGACAAGTACCCATTCTTCGGTTTCATGCACCGACCGTGGACGTTCCCGACGGCTCCCAACGTGAGTTCCGATGTCAAAGATCTGATCAAAGGCCTACTCAAAGAAGATCCAGCGAAACGTTTCGGTGTTTGCATAAATGGAAAAACAGACATCAAGGAACACTCTTGGTTCCGGGAGGTGAATTTCGCCGATGTATTCGACAGGAGAACGAAGGTCCACGTCTCAGGTAGCCATAAAGTCGAAGCCGTAAAGTTGGGTCTGGAGGATATTTGCCCGCCACCTCAGGAAGATCGCTACCAGAGTGATTTCGTGGAATTCTGATCAGCTGGATTATCTGTTTGAGCGGTGCGACCCCTCCTAATGATTGGTCCAAAATCAATAATTTCGGGCGAGTCGAATGGTCCCATTATACCGTAGTCTGTCTCTGACGGAACTCTCTTCTCGTGGTTTCTGTTGCCACCTTCTCTGCACGATCTCGAAAGAATGTCCCCACCTCTCTGGCTTCGGTCCCTGGTCTTCACTATCACCCCTCAATGTATGAGCGGCAGCGGATTCGTAACGTGTGATCGGAGCAAATGGTCGGCGGAACTGAACTATCTAGAGACATCATTCATGAAGTGCACTCGGAGCTTAGCCGGAGTTTGCTGACTTGACCTGAGCGCTCGCTCGAATCGCGAGAAACAGCTTAAAGGTTGAACACATTTTTAAACATTTCTAAAAACGCCACCACACTAAAGGCTGAAAAGGTCTCCGACAAGCTGACGGCGATAAGCCGCGAAACGAAATTATCCATAAAACCTTCAGCACTAACGCAAAGCGGAAAAACGCTTCCTGAGCTTCGGTCGGGATTTGTCTGAGGAATTTCAAAAATGAGGAGGTTCGGTAGAGAGCTTTGCCGATTCTCGAACCTAAGGGGGCGGAGACGGTAGGGAACAGCAGAATAGAGCTGTGTATCGGAGTCCGCCAGAATTTTAGCATCTTGCTTTTGCCCGTCTAGCGCGGTCGGGCTTTCCTACACGAACGTCATGACTCCCAGAATTACCCTGAAACGGGCAAGCGTTCATAATGTGCGGCAAGATGCTGTCGATCCGAGCAGCTCCAGGTATGTTGGTATTCCACGCAGAGCCCGCGCACACACTTGAAGCCTGCCGGAGTTCATGCGATAAGATACGGCTTGGATTTATTGCCTTAGTGATATGCCACCAAGCATCGGGTGGGCAGTGACATCCGCCGACAGCGACAGAGACTACCCGACGAGAAGGGCAAAATCTGTGGAGAATGCCATTTAAAATACCGAGTCAGGCACCTGATTCGGATATCGCGCATATTCTCCGTTTCCTTGTTTCTCCCTGCGTTCATTTTAAGCGCAAGCTTTGGACGAGCAAAATAATTAGTAGTGATGAACCGCTGTCGATCGATCCGGGTTTTCTCCCATACCGGCAACAAAAGAACGTCAGCAACGAAAGTCCCGAGCGAGTTTGAAGGTGTGAGGGCGTTAATTGGCAAAGTTTTCTCGAGGTGTTTGAGGATCCTCGGGCTACACTGACAGCTGTTTGGCACGGAGCTGTCGGATTTCTCGGCGCGTCGCCGACTCCGGAGTAACAAGGAGAAAGGCGCGTGAACACATCTCTCAGTCAGCAAGTCGGCCGGATTCGAGAATATCGGCTAGCTATCAGTGCACTTCGTCTCGCAGGGCGGGACTAACAAGTCAGGAGTATTGTAACACGAGTGAGCAGAGATCGAGGGAATTTAATAAACGCGTCACTGACACTCCTCCGCACGTCTCAGACGGCGACTGTTGTCCCATCATTCGACAGACAAACATCAGAGCTGTGCGGAACAGAAGTGAGCTGAAACGCATAGGTAACTGCTGTTACGATGGCTCAATTAGAAGCCTCTCCGAGTTTTGATCTTTCCTCGAGCCCTTCTCCGCCTCGCATGAGTTTTCAAGTTCCGCGCGCAGCTTTCACGCTTCCTCCAATCGTCACCGTACGAGCCGGTGAGGATGCTTCCCCAAGGGCTGACGTCGTCCCAGGGGGTCGGAGCCTCAACTTTCGGAGATATCGTTGGACCCGGATCTCTACGACCAATTTGCGATTAATTGTCATGGAATCGAATCCGACCCAGCGCGATACCGGCCCTCTAGGCCGGTCTGGGTTTATAATCCGAACTGCCGCGAGCTCAAGGTGACATGCTCCCGGAACAACGTTGTCGCTCCGGCGAAGCTTATTCTCACTGGTGCGCCACGAGCAGTGGTGGTGGCCAGATAGCATCACTGGTGCGTAGCTGGTTGGTTCCCTCCATCTGCAGCGAGTCGGCGCACATCGACACCAGCTGCTCGCTGAGGGAAGGAACGAAGTCGAGGAAATTTCGAGGTTTGTGGCCAGGGACCCGTGAAGATGTGAAGTAGAGGCAACAGCTGTACGGAGCAAAGTCGAGCGACCAGCAGCCTCCACCTCGTCCCCTCTTTTTTGGTCCGCCACAATATTATTGGCCGTCCTCGAGCCCGCCGACGACCCCACTCAAAACCTGTGGGCTCATTTCATTCCTTACCCTCTCTCTTCTCATAACCCTTCCGACCGAGACTTGTCATTTCGGATCCGATCCTCACCCAATCGCCGAAAACGACCGACCAACCAGTGACTCGGATCCGGGGCTGGCAGTGTTCCGCTCCTGCGATGGGTTCGTTTCTCTAGGTGTTTCGAGTTACGGCAAACCACGATAGATGTCAAAATTTCACGCCTTCCGAATCTATGCTTGCTCCGGATCAGAATCTGAACGAGTATCCTCAGCGTCAGAGTTCGATCCAGGTCTGCGTCACGGGGGCCAGGTCATTTCGTCTCCGGGTCTGTGTCATGGGAGTCGGGTCACCTCGTCTTGAAAAATCCCCGAGCCCCGCATGGGCGCGGCGTGTGGAGACTTGATGTTGTCATTTATCGTTTCTCTTGTGAATAGCTGTCCCCAGTACGTGCTTTTCGGATGAATTCGATGTCCAGCGAGTAGGCGAACAGATGAATATTCAAGAGTGGCCGAACATCCTCCGGATGGGCTGCACTGCTTCACCGAGTCAACTCCACGCGACAGACCAGTATTATGAGCAGCAGCGGCCGTCGTCGTCGCTTCCGTTAGAGGAAAATGACGCTAATGATTGGCCGTGACTCCACATCGATTCCTAACACGAAAAGATATCGCGAGCCTGCGGCTGATTTACGAGTTGTGAACAAACGCATATGACGCGAGGACAGTGTTCGCGGAAGCCTCGATTTGAGAGAGGCAACGATCTCGAGTAACGGAGATTATTCTGAAGGTGATTAACTGATCAAATCATGTGATTTCATTCCCGACTTTTCCAGATGTGTCCCGCCCATCTGTAGTTTCCTCCTCCAACCTGCTTCGCCTCGAATTCCCCACCACCGAGGGTAGGGGACGGATTTGATTGATCGGAATCCTCGAGAAAAACGGCATAGGTGTGAGAGAGCTGACGTTTCGGCTGTTTGGCTCGAGCGTAATGGTGTGTCTGTGAGTTCCCGCCGGTTCAAGGTGTGGGCGAACGAGGTGCTCCCTGCGTCTCAATCTAATTCTCCTTCGCCGACTGCAATGCCCCTTGTCTATCCTTGTCTTCACCAATCTTTTCATCTGCCGCTCGGGCTCTTTCAGTATTTACTCGGTCCGCTGCGAGCAGTGCAAACAACAAAGACATACACTTCCATGTACACCAGGAGCGCAGGGACAAAAGTTCGTTAGCGCCGGCAGGGTGAAAACTCCCGATATTTGCTATCACGCCTCCTTCGCAATATGAATCTTCGCCTGACAGTCATATCTCCTTCGACATGGACGATGGTGATCCCCCAGGTGCTTCGATTGATCGGAGAAAACGTCGAGAGATCTTGTATCGGGAGCGAATAATCTCACGGGAAAAACGTCCATTCCAACAAGCCTCGTCTGGTTGCGGTCGACGATCCATTACTCGAATCTCTAGGAGGTTGCATCTCGTCTCGAAAAATGCCTCGTGCCGATGAGGAATTTCCCGCTCCGCGGAACTGTGCTCTCGTCCGCTAGAACTCGTCAGTCGTATGACACACGACAGAACCCGTCGGGAATGGTCCGAGGAGATTGAGACCGTTATATCTGCAGTGTCGGGCATGTATTCGCTCAATTCGTGATTCCAACTCGTTCTGAACCCCGCATGGCGCGCTGTCCTAAACCCTTTGGCCTCTAGTGCTTCACAGATAGCGAGAGGGTGCGGAGGCAAGCGGAGGAAGGACCGAGTCCCGAAGTCCCGCTGCGAAGCAGATTGGCCTTTCGAAAGCACACAGTGCAATGTAAAGGATTTCTTGAGATTTTTTTCTCTCGTTTTATTTGTCGCCCGATTCGATCTTGGAGTGATTTTCGTGTTTGGCTCTTTCTCTTGTCGGGCTGCACTTTGCATAACAAAATTGATTTTTTCTCGTTCGATGAAAGCGATCTTTCCGAGTGAATCCTTTGTGAGCGAGGAATTACCATTGACAAACTAGGATGAATGAGTGCGATCTCTCAGCGTAAGAAAGTGATCCTTTGGGCTCCCGAGATCGAAAGCATTTTGTCAACACTCGGAAGTGAGTGACAGCGACGAGGTTTTGGGACTTCGGTCACCAATACGCGTCGATTTCGAGCGATTCTCGTACCAGATACCCGGCTAATCCGTCTTTCTGCTTCGGACGCTCGCTTTGCATCCCCGGTCCCGAAACCTTTCTCCCCATCCAGAGTACCACGGGGAGTTTTCGAATCAGGTTGAAACGCGGCGTCCCCGACGGAAAGAATCAATCGGATCAAGTGTCAGAAGTTCGCTTCACGGCGGAAACGAATTCGCGGTTTTCCGTCAGCATTCAATCAGGACAAAACATGACGACCTGTGGAGCAGAAACCACGCGGCATCCTCATCCTCCGATGTCGGATCGAGCTCTTTCGTTTCCACGGAACCACGCTCCGTTCCCTCATTTGGTATGCAGATTTGGAGCTGTTTTTGGTACTCGCTACCATTCGACTCAATGTTCTTCAACTGTGTAGATTAGTCGAAGAGGAATACGCGTCGCCTTCGTAAGAAGCGGCACCGGAGACACTTTTTACTTTCGGGGATCATCCAGGATTACACCACAGGGTGGATCCCTCTTCACTCGTGATACAGAGACAGCCTAGTGAGAGGTTCAGAGCGGCGGCGGCGGCGGTGTGGTGGTGGCAGCAGCAGCAGCAGAGGGAGGATTCGGATAAAGGGTTGAACATCGCGCCGGACGTATTAGTAGAGATTGAGAGAAGTGGGTGAGGTTTTTTATGGACCGGTTAAGTGAGACTCCATCATCAAAGGGGGTCGGGTTTTCGAAATCCAAACGCGCTCATGTGCTTTCGTGTGACGCATGTGTCTCACTTCCGCCCCGCGTGACCGTTAGTCCACCGATCGTAATGCAAGAGATATGATCTAGGAGAGGCTGGGCTTTTAAGGAGACTCCTCCGGTGGAACTTTTGACACGGAGTGTTTGCTAAGGAAGAGCGGAGAGCGGGCAAAAAATCGTCGGGTATTATATTCATGCGCGAAGCCTTTCGACTCTGATGAAATGCTCCTTTTTCCGAAACAGATATGCGTTGGAATATCAGTGAATCTGTTTCCGGTGAAATCCGCTTTCATCGGCCGACTATCGTGGAGGACAGCAGAAGAGACCGCCGGAATAATAGCATCGGCGAGGACCTCTCCATCGAAGTTTTCGAAAGAGTTGGATGAAAGGGCCAAATCCGTCGGCAGATCTGCAGAAACGTGCCTGAGTGGCCGAGCGCTGGACCGGTCGAGTACGCTTTCCCGAGAGTCGCTCCTGCTGCCCTTCTTCAAGTGACATCTCGGGTCTCTTGTTATTGTCCCGCGGAGCAGCGGCGTCTCGAAACGTCATATTTCCGCTCTTTCTCATAAACCACGCATTGACTCGGGCACGCGATTCCCTGAATTTGGCAATTGTCGTCCAGATCCGCACTAGCTCATAGCGTTCACGGGATTCATCGTTAAGAAGAATTTGTCGCGACGATCTGAGCTAGAGAAATCAACGGAGGAAGGTGAGGAGGACTCGGTCTCTCTTTCGGCTGAGAAAACGAACCCATGCTCAGTCACAGCTGACGATCGTGAGGAGAAGCGTGTAGGATGATGGCGAATGTTGTTGATGATGTCGATGATGTTTTTTGTTCTGTTCGGAACAGCGCCCTTAGTCGAGTTCAGTTGAGGGCGTCGAAATCCTAAAATAATAAGGTTTGAGCCTCTGCGGCTCACCTGTCTTGGATCGGAGTTCAGGAGTTCGAAGTCCTAATCCTGATCAGGCCACTCGTAGCAACCTTCTTCTCGTCCTCGTTCGCCTGAGCTTCGACGGACTTTACAACTTTGAAACCGAGCGTCGTCTACCAATTAAAGCTGTTTTCGTCGTCGGCGGGTTCTTGACCGAACTTTCCCCCATGCTTCGGCTCCTCATCAAGCTCGCTTGGGCATCTCTCCCCATTCCCTCACCGCACATGGGCTCCCGACTATCCTGCTCCGCAGTCGAGAATCCGAAATTCTTTCAATTTTCCCATTCTCTCCTGGAAATGAATTTATGAAGAAAAACTTGGCGGAAGGTGAACGCTGTCTGTAGACGATGCAGCCTCGGAACTCGTCCGAGAGCCGATCTGTTGCTCGCGACGGAGATTTCCGTTGTATCCTCAGATTTGAGGAAAATCGATTCTCCTTCAAAAGCTCTCCAAATTCGCGAGCCCGTCGAGCGAGCAAAAGAGTGCAAAGCCGAGAGAGAGGACTCGAGGAATAAGAATGCAACACAAGGCATGATGGAACGAGAGAGGACCAAGCAAACACAATTATGATTTGCGCTGCACTCGGTGCGTGTCCCCGATTTCGGCCCGTCGGGCGGCAGATGTCTCTGCATGGAAACTGTTTTCGAGCGCCATTCGAGTTGCTCAGTCAGAAGATATCCCAGACCCGTGTTCTCCCTGTTGAAACCCCGAGGGTCGTACGTGAGTTTCCAATAGACCTCCCCAAGCCTTGACTGCGATCCAGAGTCTCCTTGGTATCCCCATCCCGTGAAGCAGCCGGCATCACCGTTTTGTCGTTGGCCGGTGGCCCGTTCAGAAGAGGGAATCCACTCGAGCAGAAAAACGGCGTCGATGAAGAGAAGCTGATCTTTTCCTCGTCGCACAAGCTGTGTACGCAGGAGTATCAAGAAGGATGCTCTGGAGGATAACGAGTACATCAGGATGAAAGAAACACGGGCACCGAAATAGGGACACGGTATCGACAATAAGGAATACATGAGGGGGGCGCCAGAGCAGGAGAGGGCCGGGAAAATGCGCGCGAATGTCAACATCGGCTAAAGAGCTACGAATCTTTATAGCTTGCTGTTCGGCTCGTAAAGAACGAATAAAGTGACACAACTCCGATTTATGACGACTTTGACACCAGCTAGTCAGCGAGCCAGTTCCGGCCCTCGACCCCCACCGGTCTTTCCCGTATCAGGACAGCAAGGCAGTCATGCAAGCTTTGTCGAATCAGCCATCGAGCACGAAAACATTATCCTTAGTCTTTTCAAGCTTTTCGCTCCCTCTTCGCACGACGCGGCGTGGACCAAGCGGCTCTCGCAACAAGGGCAAGCAAGTTTGAATCTCTCTTTCTCTTTTAGCCCTCCTGCTTCCCTGACCGTGTCACAAACACACCGAGCAGAGCAGCGTCGGCGACCCTGGTCCTGACTGCCGGTCAGCCAAGCAATAAAGACGTGCAATTAATTCTTTACTATGGCTAAGCGACGCTTCATGCTTCGATTAGTTTATGGAGTTTTTCACATAAAAACGTTTCAACAGCAACAAGTCGGCAGGACGCCGCCGCCGCCGCCATGGCACACCATCTCGTGAATGGTGTACTCGCTGCTAAAAGTACGGATATTCGGATGTATGTATGTATGAGAGCATGCATTCTCGAGAATCAGAGTGTTATTCACACGCTGATAGAGATTTGCCCTTCGCTGAGAGTCAGCAGAGACGAGGTCCTGTGGCAATCGCCATCGCCAGAGAAACTCCTTCACTTGCTCGAGGGTCCCGAAAGTGTTTCCAGTGAAGCTGAGGATTCTCGGCAGGATATAATGGTGGAACTCGGGACGAAAAGGGCGAAATTCGGGACGAAAAGAGCGAAATTCGGGGAAAATCGCAGAACTCGGATGACAATAGCATAAGATTAACAATGACCATTATAGAAATTCAGGGGCCGAGTATTCACCCATTCGAACTCTGTATACTGGAAAACCCTTCCCTGCCACATAGCGGCATGGATCTTCCAGCTGACCAGGCCGCAAGCTCCAAGAATACTCACCGCCACGCGATACGCAAAAGCACCCAGTCAGCCAAGCGCAATTACTGCGTATCCGCTCAAGAACTCCATCGGATCCTCACTATAAAGGAACTCGAGAGTTCATTCATGTACATACATGTACTGTCGACAAAACTGCGTGTGGAAAATGACGATCCGAATGGAGCGTAGAAAGATCGTGCTATGCAAGTTCCCTTCCAGTTGCAAGTCGGTCAATGCTATAGTCTCGATCTTGCAGCAAATTTTTCAAACTCTACCAGAATTCACCAAAGCTCGATTCTCATAGAGTATCTGAGCTTGTTTGATTCCGCCAGTTTTCTAAGAACATTGTCTCTTTCCCGACCTTCTAGTCTCTTTTAATGACAGGAATCGCGGAGGTTGCGAAAGACAGACGCAAATCGCGGACGACGCCCGCTCTCTTGGAATCCGCGAGGGACGCGATCACCGCCAAAATCGTCAGCTCCAACTATGAGGTGTCTGTGTCGAGCTGCCCCCATTCGGAGAAGACGCCTATTTCACGAGCTTTCATCGATAAATTTTATTTACATCTGGTAATCGATTGCTCTCCCCGATGGATCCTCCGCAATCACTCATTCGCCCCTGGAGCTCCAATTACTCCGAGAAAAAATTCGACTCCCCACGAAATTCGACTGGCCCATCCGCCGAGTCCTCAATTATTGAATCTCACTCCGACTCAACATCGAAATTGTGACTTTCTTCCCACAGAACCAGCTCAGACGAATCACAGCACCGGAACATTGAAAAACACCGGCCCAGAAGTTTTTCTGTTCCAAAGGAAGACAGGCCCTCTCGGCATCGAATCTGCCTCGTTCAAGGCTCCCTTAACCGTGAGACCTGTTGTGTGAGTATGGTCCGCGATCCTCTTCATGCGTCGCGTTCGCCTTCCTCCGTCTTCGCTCGTGGTCGGATCTGTCTTGATTGTTTCCCTGATGAGTGGTTTCTCCGTAGAGCTCTTTCGGCTCTTCCGACGCCTCCTCGTTGAGAGTAGCGTGGACGCGGAGGAGGGGACCTGCGAGACTTCCGACGAACCTTCAGACCTGTTCGGGGATGAAGAAGTAAATATGCTCCTCGACGAAATACTCGGTCTGCCTACTGAGGACGCAGCCGCATCGATGTCTGCTGCGGGAGGCGCTCCGTTCGTGTGTCGGATATCTGAGGAATCAAGATTCGTCTGTGAGATATTCGCAGAAAGCCGTTCCCGAGCCTCGATCAATTGACGCAGTGATTCCCCGGTTGATTGCAAAGGCTGATCCAGCGCTCGAAGGAAGACGTCTTGCTTGAAAGGCCTCTTGAGGATCAAAGCCTGGAATTCCTTGAAGGAGCGCTCCAGGATCTTCAGCACTTCTGGCTGGCTCGATGTGATGTTCGAGTTCGTAGGAGGAACCGACTCTCCCGGAGCGACCGATCCCGACACCACCGTCGTCGAGTTACTTCTCGCCGGATTCCGGATCTTCTGATCTGAGGCTGGACCTCCAGCTTGTTCTAAGCGACCTCGGGAAATCTTATCCCCGGCGAGCGGCCCTTTTTCAGCATCTTTGATTGCGGATACTCGCTGCTTCGCTTCCAGGGGAGCAGATCGTGCAATCTGCTCTGCCTGGAGGGTCTTGGAGACCTTGGCAGAGCTGGAACTCCTGGGATGGGGCAGCTCTTCTTGTTTTGCGGAGCTCCCAAGACTGTTTGCCGAAAATTTTTGCGATGAGTTCGACTTCAGTCGAGTCGCTCTTAGCAGCGACTTCCCCAGTTTAGCCGACGATTCGAGGGGGGGAGCGGTCTGCACCACATCAAGGGGTCTAAGTCGGGAGATCACCGGAATTCTCGTGGGAGGAGTAGGTGCGACGGCAGTTTTCATCAGCGGCTCCGGGGCTCCTGTCGTTGCAGCAATCCTCTGCTGGAGGGGAATAACCAGCTTCTCCCCCTGTGGCGATTCCTTCGGTGTTAGACGCAGGACATTAAGATTTGACGCGCTTGGGATATAGCTCGGGATTTCGCTGAGAGACTGCGGATCGACCTGGAGGTCCTTGAAGTCTAGTACGTCGAAACTCGTCTTTCGATCGTTCTCCAGCTCCCCTTCTGAGGTCGGTTTAGATGTGTCGACAATCTTCCCGAGCGTCGCGTTGCGTTTAGTTGTGACCTCAAAGAGATTCCTCAGCAGTTGTCTCAGTTCGAGGTTCTCCAAAACGTATAGTGGCTCCTCTTTTGCGAAGCTCCCGATTCCTGGAGTCTCCAGTGCGTCTACGAGCTCGAAATCGTGTCTGGACTCGAAGCCGACCTTTGGGACCGCAGGAGGGTCTCGCGGCAGACTTTCGACGCGGCCAGGTCCTGGTGGGGGAAGAGGAGGGGATCCGGAATTTTCAGAATCACGCAAGGGATCAGGATCGTTCCTCTTCTCTGAGCGAGCGTGGATATAGGAGCTTCGGGTTCCGTCAGGGAAGTACCTCGGTCCGTTTATCTCGATCGGAACACTGGCGAAAATCCGAGGAATCGCTATGGGATCTTTCAGAAGATCGTTCTCGATAGGGCCGTAGTCGAAACTCCGTCCCTTGTTACGTATCCTCAGCTCTGTCTTTTTGTCGAGAGTCGCGAAATCGTTGACGAAGTAGAAATCCACAGCCTCGCTGCAAGGGATCGAGTCCTCTCGACGGGCGCAGTTCATCGTTTGCTGATTGAAAATCGTGTTCGGCGGACACAGAAAACTGAAGAGCTCCACATCCGTTTTACCAGTTTGGAAATGACGTGGATTGCAGAGATGGAAAATTCGGCAGTCGTTCTCGACATCCGCGTAGTAGCCGTATTTTTTCGGGCATCGGAAGCTGGTCCTGAAAGGACCGAAGGAGAATCCACCAGCTCGCGATGTTTCCGTTTTAGAGGTCGATTTCTCAACTTGAGACTGCGCGGAAACTGTAGCGAAGAAAGAACACTTTAATACAACTGAGGATGCACTCACTCAATTTCTGTACGAATTCCCATGGTGCAAAACTATAATGCGTGCTCACCAAGTGTAGAAATCACGACGACGGCGACAAGGGAAACGAGCATCGGAGGAGTCCTCATATCAAGTGTGGCAGATGCCTCCGACAGACTTTCAAGGTTCTTCAATCAAAACATCGCTGAGGGATGAGTGGGGACTGCGGTCGATCAAGTTGCATTTGAATTTATAAAGCGAGTTTCCCACAGCTGGAAGTTTCACTTGCCTGCTCGTCGGACCCGCGTTTTTGTTGACGCTGGCTTCTCTGCGACGACTCTTCGATAAATCCGCGTGATTATCCCCATGATCGTCTACGATGTTGTTTGTTTCCTTCATTCCTACCCAGAATAGCCTAACTTAGCGGTTCCCAAGCATCACGACGGATGGAATGTCCCGCTTTCAGGCCTCGCTGATTGGGTGAGTTGCTCGGAACGCGAGTCAGATTCCCGGGAAATTTCTGTCAGGAGTCCATGCTTCGGGGCTCGATGTTCTTGGTGAAGGTTCGTCAGCGTCGCCTTCTGGATTCGACCGCAGCCGGAGAGATTTCGACCTCCGTCTGCTCTGATTCCAGAATCGAATTCATTTTTCTCTGATTCGATGAGATTTCCTCGGGAACGGCAGGTCGACAGGACCCTTGACCACTGGCTCGACTCAGCAGCTAGGAGACGGTGCCGTGGGATCATAACTTCATATCATCAACTATTGGAGTCTCTTTCCGAGCCAAACTCCGACCCCCTCCCCGCGCTGTCCCTCGAAGCCACTGCAGTCCCAGATGGGTGGATGGACCGACCAACCAACCGACCGACCGGCTTGCCCCCTGAAAATACGACTTCCTGTTTCCCGCACCGGACGGGCTCCCGTCGACTGGATATGAAGAGTATAAATCTGGACAGGCGGCACCCCTTGTCCGACCGTTCGTCCGTCCGTCCGTCTGTCTGTCTGCCTGCCCTTCTGTCCGGCCGTTCGCCAACCCCATTTCCGTTATTGGACATTCGGGTACACGATACACGCCTGGCCGTTGCCACCAACAAGTTATCTGTCGCTACGGTTCGTTAAGCGATGCCTCAAACGGTGAAGTTGAGAAATTCGTTTTCGCAGAAAACCACAGCGTACTCTCGCAAAAATCTCGGAATCGATGCCCACCCCGAAGCGAACGGCTGTTTTCAAGAACCGACGAGTTGTCGAGGTTTGGCGGCACAGGAAATTAGATCCTGAAGGAGGCTGGCAGACTTAGTTGTGGTTCTCGAGGCAGGAAAAAAGGACAATGTTCCCTGTCGGACACGCTCCGGAGAGAATTACAGGGCATTTGACCTTTCAGGGTCATGCAAGCGACTTTCTTCCGCCACAGAGGGTTCATGGTCACATCGTGGGCGACGACAGCGACGATGGGGATAAACACTGTCCGGCAAACGGGTGTCCGATGGGTGAGCTTCTGAATTCTCTCACAGAAGAGAGGGTCAGAAGAAAGGATCACAACAGAAGTTCCGAAAATCGCCGGGCGAAACAATTTATTTGTTTCTGCAGAACCTTCTCAGTTAGTGTTTACTGTTTACCATCGTTCCCTCGTCATCCAAACACTCCGAAGGCGAATCGGAACACTGAATTCCGACCGCGGTGAGGGTCGTTCCCGATCGTATCGAACCCCATTCACCTCAGAAGAATAACAGAATTATTTTCTCGGACTCGGGTGACTCCGATGTGTCGCCGCGTAATCAAGCGGAATTCTCATCGGTGAGTGCTTCATTTACCCATATTTGATGAAGGAATGAGTGAAATGTGATAGAAAACCCAGAGATTCGAGACGAATGGAATTCTCTAATGCACTGTGATTCCCTAAGAATGACGGAATCTTCTCCATGAGCTCGCCGGCCTGAGAATAGGATGCCCACGAATGCTTCTGACTGTGAAGTCATCGGGATCCCACAATAGCGTTCTCGGAACACGGACCGAGCTCAGGGATGTGGACTCCGTGCTGACCGATGAGATCCGGCACGAGATATTCAGCCCGAAGAGAGCGCTGACACTAAATGCCTCTCGCAAGGAACATGCATCATCACGGCGCCGGCGCATCGCACTTGGGGAGAATCGTCTCTCCCCTGTGATACCTTTTTCTCGAAGATGCACATGTCCTCCGGAGTTTTCGGCTTCTGAGAGGTTTCATCCTCAGGGGGGCGGGGTCTTGTATCCGAAAACTGAGGGCTAACAAGGAAGAACGAGATGTCAAATTTTTGTCGAGGGAACGCTTCGGGGACCTCCAACAACAGGTAGCGATACATGGATTTCCCATCAGAGAGCCGGCGGCTCGGCCATACGCTATAAAAGAGGATCGATCCTTCAACGATGACGGGAGTATCCTCTTGTTCAAATAAGACATCTCTAACCTTACCCCACGCCTCCGCTCCATTCTTGACCAGGGTCCGACTGCATCGCATTGCGTCCAGCATCGCGCTCTCTCGGTCATTGAGAACGACAAAAATTCTATTCGTATCCGTCTCTGACACTTTGTTGGTCACACCAAGTCCTTCAAGGATTCAAATTGAGTGAGCTCCGCGGCATCCATCTCACTCCGACTGACTTTGCACTCGGAGATTTCGTATCTCGCAAATCAGAGATAGGAGCAAATACATCAGGAGCTGCGAAAATCTGATCTTTCGAGGAGTCCCTCCGAGTGCAGGTTGTTTTGCTCGAGGAATTCACCGCCTCTCAAACTGTTCCCAAACTCGGCGGTGTTCAATCATCGGAGCCGCGAATGAGCGGAGCGATCTGATTTGACAGGAAACTTCCCGGCGCTGGAGCACACATTGTTCGGTTTCAGTAATTGAATCTTGAGAAGAGATTTCGAAGACGGCGACCGGCTCGCGCTTCGAGAAAGGCTTGTCGGCAATTCGTCACCACGATGGATGACATCAGAGCTTTGCTTTTCAGCCTCGAAGAATGAGCGGCCTACGTGCCTGTTCCCCCGAGCGACATTTCCCTCGATCGCCGATCCAGGCGGACAGCGGAGGGTACTAAGCGAGGTCGAATGCAAAGAAAAGTTGGCATCGTCGTGCGCAGACAGAATGGAAATCGTCCAACCGGGAACATTCTACTCCTACCAAAGACAATGGAGGCAGCCAACTCCCATTCCGGCATGGTTTTTGAGTTGGATGAGAACAGAAGGTCCGAGGTTCTCCAATATTTCGCGTGAGGATCCGGAGCTTTATGAAGATTTCCCGCGAACAGCGCAGGCTGGATACTCTGCGAGCAATTTGAGTCGCTGATGAGGCTGAGCAGAGCGGCGCGATGAAGTTGCTCATCGAGTAAAAATCCGTTTCGGGATTTGCGCACGGTGGAAAAAGTTTGGAGTCCATTTGTGCAGTGGCCGCTGGCTGGCTTACTGCTCGAAGAGATGATGGGCGTCCGTTCGTTCGTCGTCGTCTTCGTGAGTGACGTTCAATGGGGCGAGCTTGAGGTCGTTATGAGCTTCTTTGAATGTTTCCTGGGCCACTGCTCTCCGGGCCATGGACTCCATTTGAGCACTTTCTCCACTACATCCGCTGCGTTTGGTGTTGAATTGATACGGAACGACTTAATGACCGACTTTCTGAAGGAAAATGCAGAGCCGCGGGCGAAAGCTACTGGCTGAGAATCTCCTCCTTGACGAATACATAGTTCTCAATATTCAGCGGATATTCTCAAATCCCGAACGTTTCGGACATCAACCACATTATTCAAGGGCAGGCGCTGGACAAGGGAGGAGGGATAGATCAACACACGCATTTGGAATCGGATCCTCGATTTTGATCGGAAAATCGAAAAACCTACTCAAGACTGCGGTCATCGGACTCCTTTTCCTCTGAGGATCGTCGAACTCCTCGATCGCCAATGAAGCCACGCGATAATCTCGAAGCGGCGAATTTAATATCTTTTTTCGGTCGAGGACTCGCTCCGATTCCCTCCCGGATTGCGGTGTACATTGAGAATCTCTATTGGATCCTCACATGACTGTTCTTCGCTTCCCCGAGGAAACCGATTTCATGCAGAAACTCACGAGGATTTTCCATCTGATTTTCAATCTCCATCTCTCGAGACGCCAACGGTGTCGAACTCTTCTCGTGAATCGTGATTCGTGGTACGGGACATGGATCATGTCACATGATTCACCCCTTTGTGATGCCCGGCGGTGGAGTCAATCGAGAAGTCAACAAACTCCTTCGAGCTTCATTCGCCTAAGCTTATTTTCCGTAAGCGGAATCACGCTATCGAGACAACTTAGGGGGCCTGAACACGATCCATCTCTACCGTTATTTCCGGCTGTTCCCACTCATCGCTACTCGCGGGAAAGCGAGATATGTGTATTTGGATATACTCTGTAGCGCAATGGCGAGTCGCGGTTCGCGCCGTTCTGAATCCTTCAAGAAGAAGGTTTCGGGGTCAGCCGCCTCCGCGGAAAATGACAAACTTTCCAGAGCTCGGTTCCGGTATCTTCACCAGCTCTATTCCTGAGTGTCCGGCGCTCGTGGTCTCGTTGAGAGCGGGACGACGACGGGAGATTTCAGCCACGCCCTGCGTCAAATCCCGAGCAATCGATTCGATGTGTCCTGAATGAGTTCAGGGAGCTCCCAAACGCGTCGGCTATATCTGGCATCGGCGACTTCCGTCTGCGAGAGAGTTCGCCATCGGGCATTGAGATTGAATAGCGTAGCATCCGAAATCGAGTCTGCTCAAATCACACGGAAGGTGTATCAAATGCGCAGAATAACTTCGAAGCCGTCGCCAGGAGGGACCAGACTATAATTTTTCAAGATCAGGCGTTTCGACAAAAAAAAGGCAGAAAATACTACTACAGCGTAGAATTGCAATGATTTTGAGCAAATGGAGCTCCCTACTCTCGCCTGTTCGAAACTTCCACTTCCCAGTCTGACTCCGCCTTCCTTGGGTCTGCGGCACATATCAACCAGAATTCGCTGGGAGGTGACCTGAAACAATATCCTCTGACCAGGATGAGGAATATCAGGAAGTAGCCTGAGGCGGAATGGCAGTTTCAGAGTTAGGGGTTCCTTCACAGTCATAAGTAGAGCTAGGAGAAATGCCAGAGAAGGCAGGCGAAAGAGCACATAGGCACTGAGCAGAATAGGCATGAAAGGCAGGGAGAATGCCGCAGCGAATCGTTCATCGGTGCCGTCCGTGAGGAGTTCACGTGGGAACTCGGAGCCTATGAGTCGGTGACCGGAGGCGGTCTGATGGAAGCATTTCACATGATCGAAAAAAACTTCTGCGTCTGAGCGGACCATCGGATCGCAAGCGAGATGTCTTTCTGAAGCATGGGTCCGCCGACCCCATTTCGTATCCGATTCCGTTCGCAGACTCTGAATCCCCTCGGGATTCCCGAGATTCAGCGCCTCACTGGCTCGAGAGGGCAGTTTGGGTACGGGAGAAACCATCAGGCACATCCGATCGAAAAACGTGGAAAGAAGCACCCGTAGGCATTCATGTCAGAATGCCCGAACTTTCCAGCTCGAGTCATGACTCATGACTCATAACCATGATGCACGGCTGTATTCTGATCGACCCCATCCTACTCAGCCTTTGCACTGGTCTACGAGCAGATTTTTGAGTCGAATAACTCATGATCTTGCGTCGAGATCGTGGTCTCTCCTAGGAGCATGAAGCTCTCAGTCACGGGGATTCCCAAATTGGAGAATGAGATCTTTCTGGAGAATATCTCTCGACCTGCCGGCATACCTCGACGTCCTGCTTATCAGGACTTCATCAATCAGGCTGCCAATCCTACGACTTTTTCTCGAGCTGCGAAGCTCGCTCGTGGTACTACCTACGTATCCCTAAGAGGAGCTCCGCATGCTCGAGTGGTTGCGCTGATGATCGCCTCCACCAACTCGTACGGTGGTCGCAGGCAGTCATCCTTTCCCATGGGAGCTACAAGGAGTTCCGATCCGCGGTTCTCGATTCTCGGGTTAGTAAGATGCGTGTACATCTGAACACACACGGATATCTGAAGTGGGGGGCGATATGGACTCACCGACAATTACGCGACTCGACACCTGACTATTCAAGACTCTCAGACTTCTCGAATATGAATCCCCTCCCTGAGGGACCGAATGAGCGGAGGAAAGAGTTCTGATCACCAATGTTCCATGAATTCGTCTACCTCTGGACGACTAATCATGATCCTCAGTCTGTCATGACTGGAACCGGAAAAGAGTTTGTTGGAAAACCAGCCTGTGAGATCCCACTCCTGCTCATCCGTAACATGAAGCATAAAGCTAGAGGGGAGTATTCTCAGGTTTCTGAATCGATCGACAAATTTATTACGAAATCACCGCTCCGTTACCTCGATCGTCGAATTATTATTTACATGAGTATTTTCAAATAAATATCACTTCCGTGCGGCCTGCCTCGACAGGCTCATTCGATTGATTCCACCAAACCGTTTCGACGAGTCTTCTCAGAGCCAATCCCTGATAGATGACCCTCAATAGTAGGCGCGGGCGGCCAGAGCATGGTGTCCGTAAGCGAGAGGAGCGGCGAAGTGGGCGCCGTAGTGGGCTCCGTAGTGGGCGATGGGAGCTCCATAATGAGCGAGGGGGGCTGCAAGAGGGGCAGCGTAAACGTGGCGGGCGTAAGCGGGAGCAGTGGCGGCGAGAACAGGGGCAGCGTACGAGGCAGCTGCTGCGACGACAGGAGCGGCAGCGACGACAGGGGCGTTGTAAGACGCGGCACCGGTCAGAGACGGGGCGGTTCCGGGCTCATTGGTAGAGACCGAGGCGCGGAATCCAGCGGCGTCAGCAACGTAGTTAACGGTTCGGACACGGCCATCGGCATCACGGAGTCCATAGGATCCGATCTTGACTCCAAGGGCGTTTCCAGACTCTCGACGGAAAGATCCACCACTTAGGTGACCCTCGTCGTATCCGAAAGCGTAGTTTCCGAGTCCATCTTCGGATCGGTGTTGGGTGGAGGCACCGGTCGAGATGATGCCGGCGTGAGCCGATGCCAGAGCCACAGCGAAGACAAAGAATACCTGAGGAGCAGGCGAAAGGAATCTATGAAATCCAGCCTAAAGTTTTGAAATCCTCCAATCCACAAGCACAGGATCATGCATGACTTCAGGACTCATGTGGACTCCTGATGCGGGAACCGATTCCACTTCGCGGTCAAAAAGGATCGACAACTTTCGCAGACTCTGATTTCGATTCGCAGAGCCGGCACCGTCATTGAGGTTCTCTCGGAGTAAATTGGGCTCCAGGCCCCGTGCCGGAGACTCCACGTCGCTTCTCCGCGAAACGAGCCGGATCCGTATCCCACGCATGGCTGCTCACCTTCATGTTGAGAAATGTTCACGAGAGAATGAATGCTTTTCGACCGCGCGATTCGATTTAAATACAGCAGACTTGAGTGGGGAGTGGTTCCGACTGAGGTTCTGGGGATAAGTTGCGACTGGCTGCCTGGGCTGGTTCAATCACCCGCTCATTCACGCGCTTGCTCCCTCTGTCTTTGGCGGGCAACACCCTGTTGGAGAAATTTCGTTTTCTGCTGCCAAATCTGGATGAAACCGCATCTCACTCAATAAGCAAATCGCAAGGCCAACTCGAACAATACCTTCATAGATTCCGGGGCGGCCTCATCGAAGATCGAGCGACGTATCGATCTTTTCAAGCAGATCGAGCGTATCGTACTCGGGACGTTCTGCCGTCCGGCACTCCGATCTGGAGTGCCAGCGCCGCGGACGCGCGCAGGCTCCAAGGACTTCCAAAACTGGCAGCCGGTCAATGGACCATTTTCTCCGAGTTTTTCCGTTACTCTGAGAAGGGCATGCTCTCGCCGAAAACCTCTGCACAGACCTCGATTTCCCCGGAAATTCATCGAAATCACGAACTATGCTCATCTTGGGGAGCTCTCCGACTCCGCTTCGCGTCCGGGTTTCAAGCCCGAGTCTAGACCTCTACTACGCTCTATTACTCGGAGCTCATGGAATCTGCCACTCGTCTCAATGGATCGACCGGAACCCTCATACAACATTGGATTTAGGATGTTGCGCGGATTAGGCGAGCTTCCCGGACACAACAAGAGACCGCTCGTCAACGTTGAGAAGTTCTGATTTCCCCTGACATGAGTGACATATACCTCCTTTTGAAATTGGGTCAGAAGCGACCATTGCGCAACCATTCCGTTCATGCTCAATCTCGCCTGACAGACATCTGACAGCTCAATTTTGCGCAGTTCGTTCCAATCCTCCCCGGAAGCTTCCTTTCGAAACGATTCCGATCCTCCATCGTCAGTCTGGAGGAATACGCATGAATCAGAGGCGCCAAAGTCGGACTCTGAACCAACGCGCATTAGGGTAGCATAAACTCATGCTGACTAATTCTGGGCTGACTATAGGATGGAGCAGCCTTCCGAGGTTACTGGAGATGTCGAATCGTTACATGATGCATGATATGGCTGTACTGCACACGGCTCGTCATAACACCCTCCTTCATATGAAAATCTGTGACCCGAATTCACGGCGACATTCTCCGTTTCCACCTTGAGCTCCGGAGAAGTCCGAGAATGGATTCAGAGCCATGCTTCTTTTCCCAATCAATTGACCGGGACGGAGCAAAGCGAGGCAGGAACAATGTTTTCTTGTGGTGAAGAATGCTGATGAAAATTTTCTGTTATAGTCTAACACCTCGGCGAAATCTCACAGGGAACAGTCCCGCCAAAATACAGCATTCGGCGTTTTTTACTTGTCGGTTTCACATAGCTTCACCGGAATGGGTCGACAAGCTCCCTGCCGCCTTCCGGGGGAGTTCGGAAACTCCGACTCTCTGGCTTAAACTCGAGGAGATGATGGCCACGTGCTCGTGTTTGGAGAGTTCAAGTCAATAATTGTCCTCATGAGTCCGAGAATTCTTTTTTGAAACAGTCCAATCTTCACTCGTCCGGCGTCCGATCGGCTCCAGGCGGCCAAGGCAGCCGAAAATAATCTGATTTCCTTGGTAGTCACGTCAGCAACGTACATTGGTGAATGATTCCAAACGATTCACTCCCCGTCTTAGCTCATGCAAATTCCACGCTTGTGATTCGTTCTTCACTCCGCTAAGCGATGATCTACCGAAATTCAGAATTTTAAGTAGTAATCTGTAAAAAAGCAACGAACGGTGTCGGCGGTGGGGCCGACCGAATCCACCGCTCAAACATTTACACAAAGTAAGCGAATGAGCTATTTTCTATAATGCGAGCCTTTTCTCGGTGATTTTTCTGATACATTTTCCTCCATCTCCTACATTGAGCGCAACTTCCATTGATTAGTTCATGCGCTGGCTGGCGGGCGATTGACGGTTGATTCAAAGTCGACACCCGCCCGATTATTGCGGCTTCTCTCAGTTCGCGACGGTCAGACCAGAGAATATACAAGACACTCGTCATCCCAAAGCAGATCGACAACGAACAGCGGCAACGGATGAATTTCGCTCAGTCAGAAAATTTGATGACGGCCGCAGAACGACGACGGCACGGGGCTAGTGGCGGAGTCGATAAGAGGAGAAATTGAACAAAAAAGTCTCGTTGAGAAATGTTCGCCCTCCTTGCGGAAATCAACATCGTTAGCACAGTGCTTCAGAATTCAGAAGATCTTCGCAAAAATAATGACACCAGGATTGTTGTTCGCGGCACTAGTACCATTGGCGTGAGCCGAATATATCAAGAGCAATTTCCCGTGAGCTCGATAAGAGCTCACGTAATGCGGACGCGCCGAGAATTCATGAAGAGTACCTCGAAACTCCGGGGCTCCCCGAGGCAACACTCACCTTCAGAGTTCGAACGAGGCAGTCCACCAGAGAAGACCGGAGCACTCCGATTCCTCCCTCAAACCGAGATCGAGAAGTCGATGACACGTCTCC
The DNA here is from genome assembly GCF_000255335.2 of Galendromus occidentalis. Classification (NCBI taxonomy): domain Eukaryota; kingdom Metazoa; phylum Arthropoda; class Arachnida; order Mesostigmata; family Phytoseiidae; genus Galendromus; species Galendromus occidentalis. The sequence goes on along the minus strand of NW_003805200.1, from coordinate 20,917 downwards.
TTGAAGTTTTTTCCCTACGAGCGGAGAGTCCCGGAAATCGAATTTCCGTCAATAAGCCAGAGAAAAGCCGCTGTCTTCGATGAGGATGCAATCCGAGATGGCTGTTCTGCGCCTTTATGGTCCGCGCTACGGAATCCCTGCTACGCCGAGGGCCAGCGGTCAAAATCATTCGATTCCGGTGCTCGGCAAGCCCGGGGACTGTGCCACCTAAGGATACTTCCATGAGGTGCGGCCTTTAACGGACCCCCTCGAAAGGGGACTTCTGTTCTTCCCCCATCCTGTGCGAGCACACGGCTCTGAATCGTTGACCGTAGAGCTGTGAAGAACCTCCCTGTTCCAGCTGTTGATGGCAATCGACTAGCACGCTCGGTTCGGGAAAATACGGTGTTTGAAGATCAAATCCCAAGACTTCAAGGGGGGAAGAAGGATCCTGACGGTTCTGACTCGGGCACGGGAGTTTACGCGAAGACATCTCTCGCGGCATCGAAGAAAACTAGAAAGATGGCGGCTGCTGGAATCCGTAAGATTTGAAAAGTCCGGTATCCTGGAAAACGTCGGCCGTAACTAGCATCGACGCGCAATGACTTTTCAAGATCGAAACGTACGGAATTCGATCGTTTTGCATTCGGTCAGAGTCGTTGTTCCCGCCCAGCGTCCTTGTTGACCTGAAAATTCCATGACGTTCGACAGTATGACATAGAAAAGGATTGAGGATTTCCATGACAATTCCGTGCAAAGATTCGACGCCCGTCTCCACAACGGAGCGACGAAAATGATGGGCGTCTACACAAGAGTTATGCTGGCTCGCTCCATCGTACTTTTCATTTATTTTGTGATAAGATCAATATCGAATCACGAATTTTCAGAAAGACATCGCGCCACGCCGCAATCTGATTCGAGAATGAAGCGAAAGCAGAGGTGGGTAAGCGATGATTCTGAGCAATTTGCGGAAGCTCATTCTGAGATGGAATACCCACCATATCGTCAAGTTTCTTCCCGCAAGAGCTGACTCGCGGGACACCGCGTATTCGGAAAGCGGACAGACGAGCGGTCAGCTCTGCCGTTTATTGAAAAAAAGAATGAAATGAAAATTATAGAAAGCAAATATTTCGATAGGAAAAAATCATAACAGGGTGTGGCTGAAGGGCACTCGCATCTGTTTCCTTACTTCTCAGACGGCTCATACGTCGAAGTACATTCGTCGAAAGGCGATTAAGGCGACTAAATCGCCCGTTTCACTGCGTTAGGGCAGATCTTTCGGGACGTATGCAAATGTAACACGAGTGGAATTTCAACATTTTCCTCCTTGTTGACAGCATCTGGAGCCGCTTCAAGCCTCTAACCAAAACTATTCCCAGAAATCGGCATTCAACCGCGGAAAAGCTGACGCGTCGTTCCCGACTTCTCTCAGCGAAAATTAGCTGAACCCTCCTGTCGTCTCTAGAATGGATATCCCCAAGCTCGTGGATCTACATATATTGTGAAGCAGAACTTCATCGGGGAAGGGACTAAACTACGCTTCAGCACTTCACCTGTGGGGAAAGGACGGAAGAAGGAACTCACGGTTCGGAGTCCCAAAAGCCTCGAGTTTTCTAGGAGAGCGAGCCACTCAATTCTGATCCACATTGCCTGGAACACAGGCGGGCGGTCGCGTCGGAGTTCGCCCCTCGCCATTGTCATAGCGACTGGGCGAATTTCGGCTACACTCCGTGGGTCGCCCTGAGCTCTCGGTCCGACTTAGGTCGACGGCTCTCCGCCGGAACTCACATTTGACCTCAAGGAGGTTCGCGGAGGGCTTTGCGAAGCTCTTTGCTCCTATTGTGACCATTATTCCACGCTAATATCCCGCCGCTTCCTGTTCCCCCTCCCCTCGGCGGAATCGATCTAGAATGCTGAACGATGTCCATTAGCTCGTGTGCTCCGCTTTTCCCTTGTCGATATGGTGGTCTGTAGCACGAAGGCACAAACTCTCTTCGCCACGCTCTGACGTCACAATGGTCTGGATTTTGGAAATGCTCCGTCATATTTCAACTCCCGAGTAACAGAAGTGGAGGACGACTACCCCATCGACTCGCAGTCGCGAAAGACGAGCGGATTTTGGTTCGGGAACGGATTCCCTGATTCCATTCCGTCTTAGCGATACGATCGCGCAAGAGCCCGAGTTTCTCCTCGGTGCCCGTCTCCTATCGGCTTCCTATTTCATGCCTCGAATCGGCTTCCAGTTCCGGCTTGAATAATAAGCAGCCCACGCGAATGGGGGAATAAGAGACGAAATTCGCGAAAAATGGATGGCGTTCCGAGACGCTTCAATACATCGTCGGCTGTACCAGCCGATGGTTACTCAGCCGATGGTCAAGGGTTGCGTTCGATAGATATCGATTTCGATCTGAGATTCTCATTGAGTTTTGATCGACCGAGCACCCGCTCAGCTGCCCGAAATCGCGGCGACCGACGGACTTGTAAACGAATTCCTCCGCATTTCCACGACGCCGACGTTTCTGGGGTACGAGCCAGACCGCAAGTTACGTATGCAAACGTGGCGGATATCTGATGCAGGATCATTGAATCGGCGGGAAATACACCCGCGGAAATAAGAGAAGCTGGGCTCTGGATCGGGGAGCGAGAGGAATTTTCTTGTAAAACACCTCACCATTTACATTGTCCACAAAAAACATGAAGGTCACCGAAAGACTGAATTAGTTTGAACGGACGACGGCTCGCCGCTCGGACAATGTCCGTCTCAACGGCGAAACGGAAGCGAAAGTCGTTGCGTAAGCCGGATAGCTCAAGGAGCCAACATCAGAATGTTTGATACCCATTAGACCGACAAACGATTCGTTCGGCCGTTCGCGCCCCCATGAGTCAGTCCACCCGTGGGACCGAGCCGTCGAGACAAGAGCTGAAAAGATGTCTGTCTGAAGAACGAATTGTCGCCTATTTCCCAAGGTCCGGCGTCCACCAAATTGGTTTCGAAAACCGCCCAAGATCTCCGTAAACTGGCGCTCGCATGAGAGATTCGGCGACGTTGAGGAACTGAGAGACGAACTATTGGAGATTAAGTAGACGGGAGTCGGGGAGAAACTCGCCCACAGGCGGGCACACGAACCTCGGCGACCGTCTCTCGGAGTCGGAGATCAGCCTTCAGGGAGATCCGCATCTTTTCGCGCATGCCAAGAGGTCTGTGGGAGAGGCCCCGTGCCCTCTTTGGGAGAAATGGAAATTGCTTCTCGTCCGAGTGCTCAACTGACCGAGTCGAGTCCGAGAAAAAGTCTGACTGAAACTGAAGCAGACACTCTATAATTCAGATCTATATTCATGATCGGAAGCTCCCCGCATTGGTCGCGCGATTCCGACCTCTGGTGGACAAAATCGAAGCAGCCGCCGGATGTACCATCGTGTTGGTTTATCAAGAGGTCCGAGGACCATGAACGCAAGGGCCTGTGCAGTCTTTCCGCTGTAGGCTCGAAAGGGCTGGATGCGTGCAACACGCAGCGGTCTTAGGCCTTTTCAAGACGTTTCGGCATGATTCGAATCCTACCCGTGAGAGGCAGGGGATTCCTCCGCCACTTGAAAAATCTCCTCCCGCATGGAGTTCGCAATTAAAAATTTTGGAGTATTTTCCGACGATTGGGCGTCGCCGTTCAAGAAGACGGTTAGGCGAGCACTCAATCGATCGTTTGGGTCAGCAGCCAAAAATAAATGGCGGTGGGCTCTTTGATGCGCGATTTTCTAGTGACGTAGATGAACAAATGGTCGCGACTTGCGCCGCAGCTGCGACGGTCCCGGACGCCACGCGGTCGTTCTCCATTTCACCAGCAAACGGTGAATCGATGCGCGGTCCGGCGTTCCAGAAGTTTGCCAGAATTGTTCCCGCAAGGACACCTTACATAACGGCTCCGTCAGGCCGCACTCCGACCGCCCCGCATACATTCGATTGGGCTACGACGCAACGGTTCAGAACTCGCTCGGGAATTCTGTCGAAATCCAAAGCAGCTGCTCTACTGTCCATTGGATCAATCTCGTACGGGCGTTCAATCCCTCGGTTTTGGCCTGTCCAGTGGCGGGAGCCGTTTGACGCATACCGGCGAAATTGGATCGAAAACCCACCCCACTCTCACCCAGCCGCCGCTCTTCGTCTCGGAAGCTGGCAGTCAGAACACTGCGGCGACCTTGCGATTCTTCTTCCCGACTCGCAGAAAGGCCACTCACTCCTGTCACCGTCACGGCGTTCGACAAAAAAAAAAACAGAAAAAGCGAAACAAGCGCCCGCTAAACACGATACCCGCTCGGTCTGTTAGCTGCAGAAGTTCTTCCCCCTTTTTCTGTCACGTGGTGAGGCCCGCCCTAGCGAGCGTTTTTTTTTGGAAATTTTCAACGATGCGAGGGGAGGCGGCGCCCGTATAAAACCAAGGATACTCACAGTCTTCATCGGTACACTCAGTCGACTAGAATCGATCACACAACGAAAATGAAAGCCTTCTTCTGCATTGCCGCCCTAGTGGCCTCGACCAGCGCCGGAATAATCTCGACCGGGGCTTCGAGCCAACACCGATCCGAAGACGGACTCGGAAACTACGCTTTCGGATACGACGAGGCCCACCCAAGCGGAGGATCCTTCCGCAAAGAGTCTGGGAACGCCCTCGGTGTCAAGATCGGATCCTACGGACTCCGTGATGCCGATGGCCGTGTCCGAACTGTGAACTATGTCGCCGACGCCGCTGGATTCCGTGCCTCGGTCTCGACCAATGAGCCTGGGACCGCTCCTTCCCTCCCCGCTGCCGCTGCTTACAACGCCGCTCCCGCGAAGGTGATCGCTGCCGCCCCCGTTGTGGCCGCCGCTTCATACGCCGCCCCGGTTGTCGCTGCCGCTCCCGCTCTGTCCTACGCCGCGGCTCCCGCTCTTTCTTACGCCGCAGCTCCCGCTCTCTCTTACGCAGCGGCTCCCGCTTTCTCTTACGGCGCGGCTCCCATCATCGCCAACGCTGGAGTTCCCGCCCAGTACGCTGCGAATGTGTTCGCTCCCTCCGGAACCCCCTACGCCTGGTGAATGGACTGAGCACACCTCGCTGGCTTCTCTCACCCCAGCCGAACAGTATGAGTGAAAGAGTCTGAGCCTTCGCATTGCCCGGCTGTTCCTCTTAGTTTCATCTTCACCGTGCCCTGGGACTGCATCCTTCCCGTGATCCATTCTGTCTTGAGCCCTGGAGCTTTTCCAGCCTTTCATCTTCTCCTTCTGTTCTCGTCTTCTGCTCTATCTCCCTCTGTGTCGTACCTCTTCAGTCAGTCGCGGTCATTCGCAGAACAAATCCATCAGTGATTCTGTCCCTTCTTACTCTATCAATATCGCGTAGGGAATCTGTGATCTTATTCTTCAGTCTATGGGACCTCGGTTCCCTCCTCTCGTGGGATATGTGTATCTCCCTTGAGTGAATTTGGTTGTTGTTGTTGTTATTACTTCTGATCTAATCGGGCTCTTGCTCCAAAATCGTCGTTCCTACCAATGGTGGCACCTATGAGACCGAGAAATGTAAAACATTAGAAAAAAAAAGAATCAATCAATCAATCAACATAAGTCTCTTTCTTGTAGATGCGAAGCAGAATCTTTCATGAGGAAAATTTTTGGAAATTTTACCAAGCACGACGTCGATTCGGGACGATTCCTCGGTTTGGATATTAGGTAAATACTATATATAACGTCGCTGTGAGCGTTCTCGGCCTGAGCGGCATTGAGTCGCCCAGGAGTTCGCTGAGATCATTGAGCCATAGGTCGGTGGAGACGCGACACGTGCCTACTCTGTCTGTGGGGGGCCAAGATCCATGATTGAAGTATCGGGCAGGAAGGACCTCATATCCCGTGGTCTCTATATCGGTATTTGAATCGCATCGGGAGCCATCCCGAAAGACATGTGTGCTCAAGCAATATCGGTTCCGAGCATATGAAAATGAGTATCCTGTTACGCTGCTCCCCTGACTCGGTAGTTCTTGCTTAAAAGCAGCTCGGGGTTTCTGCTCTGCGCCACACACTTCCGTCGATAGATGCCTGGCGGGTGGAGGGGCGTCGGTTGCAGACTCGAGTCGTCGGGGAGTTTTTATCGCCGAATGCTTAGAGTGCTCGGAGCAGCTTCTTGGACGTGAGCTCAGAGCTTCATCCGCTCCTGCAGAAGAAGTCTCGGCGGATTTCCAGCGAAGGGGGGGAAATGGCCACATTCCAGTGGGAGAAACGATGAGCTACGCGTTTGAAGGATCTCACGGCTTCGTAGCCGAATACTGCGATGTTGAAGATCGTGCAGAGCAGGGAGGAGGGCTGTATGCTGCGAAAACTCTCCATATCGAAGACATCCGTTGCTTCCCCGCCGCACAGTGGCTCAGAATCGACTGAAAGTGGAAGAAACTCAGAACTCCCGATTGGCTGGGAGGATTGCCTCGAAGTTTGACTGGGAGAAGCGCCCGACCAGGACTGACCGATTCCGCCACCCTTCGGCCCGATCGCATGAGTTCAACACGTCTCCAAGGCAAAATGTCTCGCAGAGTATGGCTACCTCCATCAACTCCCTATTTGTCACAGAAAGTTGCATCACGGCTAGTCTTGGTGGCTTCAGTGTTCGAAACTGACGAAACGAATACATATGATGCCTCCAAGATTGTTCCGAGCATTCAAATGTGCTGTCACAAGTCACAAGCTTCTCATAGCAGAGGATATAGAAGCGAAGCTAAATAGCTAGAAACTTGATGTCTTCCGAAAAGTCACTCTCGGAGATTTTAGAAGGGGATGGAGATCGGAAAAAAAAATAATATCTCTTCCGGGAATCGGGAGGTTTCGGGTGGAGATATCCTTACAGCTATCTTCCTAGATGTCAGACGTCCAAGAAGGAACAAGTGCGCCACCTGCGCGAGGTTATTTCCACCTCTGAACCACTGTGCGCCGCTCACCCAGTTTATGTGTTCGACCAAAGCTTCCTTGAAATTACTCACAAAGATCATGTGGGGAAGACTCGCCAGATATTTCTTGTTATCGTCGTATTTTGATTCAAAACGCGCTTCTGATAGGATAGCGGTCTCCATGAGACGGTTGATGGTTGAGCTGACTCGTATCGAGGTCATCAATTGTCCGCTCTCTTCGGAAGATCCTCGATGGAAGTCTGACGGCAAGAACAGTCTGTTTCGATCCGTTTCCCCGAAGAGGAATTTATTAATGGTTTTCCTTCGTAGCGTGCGCGGTGCCGAGGCGCTCTGATGAAACTTCGCTTTACGAAGCAGAGATTGCAGAGACAAACTTCTCTCAAAAGGTCTAAGACCAGACGTTTAGAGGAATAACAAGGTACTACATGACGGCAGTCGAACCTCTGCCGACATTCGCTGAGCTCGATTCGATCTAGGAAAGCCAACATGATGAAGTTGAGGTGAATCTGCTTGACGAAAAAGCACATGACCAAAGCTGATCCTATCGCCATCATATGGGAGACTCCCCAACCTTTCACGACGATCTCGATTGTTGTGATGAAATTCATGGCGATTCGGGTCGCCGTGTCCTTTGAGCTCCCCCTCCTCAGCCACGAAACGGCTTTTGTCATCATCAGAATGCTGAGCAACAGGAGAATCGCAGCGTACGATTGAAGCGGCTTGATGAGTTCCGATATATTGGTTTCTCGCGGACTGGTTGGAGAAAAGCACTCCATCGAGGTGGATGTCGACGTCAAGAAACGGAATAGAATGCTCTTGTCGGTGTGGGAAATGACCCCTCGAGTAACGTCAAAGAAAGTCCTAATGAAACTTGAATTACACTTGGGGGTCTCGAGCAGTTCAACCATCGCACAGTGGTCAAAAATTGATTTCTAGGTGGACAAAATTATTTTTCCGATTTCCAATGTTTAAGGCAAAAAAGTGACTGAAAAGTGTGGGGAGAAGGTCTGAGGTGATAGATATGGATCCGTGTGGGGCAATGAGAACGGAAGCGTTTTACGATACGAACCATGGATTTCTCTCTGGCTTCCGAAAAAAATGGCCAAAACCTTTAGGGCCGCATTAGGACACTGTACCCTAATGTACCCAGTCTAACTTTTTTTTAAATTGCTCGTAAAAACCTCAGCTCTCACGAGGTGGTAACCGATTTTTGCGCTTTTTTGAGCTAAGGGCCTTATTTTCCGGAAAACCTCGGAAACGCCGTAAATGGTCGAGATATCGCTCGAATCGTGATCCAGCCCAGATTCTGTGTTGAGATTATCGTACCCGTGGATATTTGTTACTTCAGAGAGCATCACTCTGAGTCGTCCATCGGAGACGCTCCTCTGGTTGAGGACATCTGTGGTCGGATATCGAGATCGGGCAGCATCCAGCACGATGGGCGCAAGCGGGAGACCGCTCTCAGAATCGCCGCGTGCCGCGCTAAACTACCCCTGACTGCCTCGCGGCTTCTTCCAATGAACACTGAAGGGATTGATTGCGCATGATCGGAGCTGAGAGATCACACAAGGTAGACGATTTACACGACTTCAGAGCCCAACTTAGCCGATAGATCAATCGATCGATGGAAAAGTTCCAGAAATGTCAGCGGAAGAAGGATAAATTCTACCCCCATTGCTCGGGCTGGTTCCAAAAAGGGCCCTTCCGATTCAGCGTCAAGCTGAGAGTACAAGCTAAGCCATGTACATCGGCATCAACATCCATGCGAGGGGCTGGTCGACCAGAGAAAAATTTCTGCGATTTATCCGTAAAGTCAAAGACACGTAGAGTTCAACCTCTACTACGGTACGGCACAGGAAAACTATTGTACGCGGGCCATCTCTCCTTACACTGTTCCGGTGATCGACAGGGCTCCAAAACGGTGAAAGCTCTGTCAGATCGACCATCCTCAGCCGCATCCTCAGCGTCCTCCATCTCAGCGCTGAGGAGTGGGAGACCCATGAGGGATGCGACCCGTAGTGTTGTCTAGACTAGTGGAATGCTCTCGATAAGCAAGTTCCAACGAATATAATGTAGCTCGTTTAATTCGAAGAGTGTCTCATTATTGACCCCGTTGGGCCTCGAACTTCGTTTCTAGGGCCAAGATGACGACCAGAAACTCTCTCGGGCTCATTTCCGAACTCTAATGATCCGAGTCAGTCGAAAAAAGCCTTCAAATAATTTTGTCCACCTAAAAATCGATTTTTGACCACTGTGAGCCGGCAACAAGAAATCTGTGGTAGCGCCGAGACAAGCCGCAGCAGTTCAGGAGAGGATGGAAACCCTCGTTCGTGAATTTAGTAGCGATGTGTTCTTCATAGAGGGGTTTGTAAAAAGACGGTCTCGAACTCGAAAAGATTCGCTGTAGCGCAACACGTACAAGGGGCAAAACATGTAGCCTTGTTGAACTCCGTACCGCCGGCCTCGTCTCAAACGGATTCAGAGCTCGGAACATCAGGGAGGCGATCGCATTCAGCCTGGAGCTATGCGAGACCTTCATGGCTGCCGGCATTCCTCTGCACAAATAAGAAGATTCACGGCTGAAGAATTTCCCCGCAAAGCGCGCCGAACAGTCGATACCGTCTCCGGCCACTCTCCGATTGGGCTACGTGAAATACGCCTATGAGCAGAAGATTGCGCTCATCCGGGCTCGTGTGGGGGACAACCCCGTCTAGCTCTCGACCGAGGAGACCACCGATGTTACCGGACGCTCTGTAGCGCACGTAATTATCGGAACTCTCGCGATAACGGACAACGAATCTTTTCTCTTCCAGGCTGAGAGTCTCGAAAGAACGAACAGCTCGACGGTCGCTCAAGTATGTTTGAACGCTCTTACTCACTTGTGGCCGAACGGAATCGAGCAATGACGGATACTTCTGCTGGTGACAGATGCCGCCGCAAACATGAAAAAAGCGGGGAAAGCTCTGAAGGTGATCTTTCCGAAAATGCTACATGTCACCTACTTCGACGGGTGGTCAAGTGCTTAGCGCGTTTGTCACTACTCGTGAAAACCTGCATAGCCGCAACGACGCCGCTCGTGCGGGAGGCGGTGTGGGGTCGATCCCTGCTGCCGGAAAAATATGCAGGTACTCGGCCCTGACCCTCCTGGGTACATTTGCTCTATGGATCCGTCCTCGGAAGCAATGTAAATAACAGTACCCGGGACGTTAAGCCTTGGCTGGGTGGTTCAGCCCGAAAAAGTTTTTTACATGTTACCTGCGCTGCCCACGCGCTCCATCGCCTGGCAGAAGAGATACGAGTCTTATTCCCGGACATTGACAGACTAGTTATCCACTTTTCGAAGATTCTCGAGACACAGAAGATATTAGCAAAAGCACAGAGCATCAGACTATGCCTAGTGCCCAGTGATCTTTATTGAAGCGGAGCACGTTTATATACGAGTACTGAATTAAGGGAAAGGAAACTAAGATGGCGTAGGAGTCTAGCTAAGCGTAGTGACAGCGAGAACGGGAAAGACAGATTTCAACAGCCCCCGTCCACGTAATCGTGGTCCTGTGTATCATAAGTCAGCCTCAGATATAGACCTCGCAATAAACTGCTGAGATACATGGTCGCGGTCCACGACAACTCGGCCTCGGCGACAACTCGGCCACTACGACAACTCGGCCACTACGACAGCTCGGCCACTACGACAACTCGGCCACTACGACAACCCGGCCTCAGCGACAACTCGGCCTCCACGACAACTGGGCCACCACGACAACTCGGCCACCATAGAGACTCCTTTTTTATAGAATTGCACGTAAACCCGCGCTCCGGCTTTCTCCGAGAATCTGCCCCTTTTTGATCCATCCTGGAAAGCCCGAACGCCCCGCCTGACTGCACTCGGACCTCGGAGAATCATAGAACACTTCGGCACTTCCCCTCATCCACAGACGGTCTGGGAAGCTTTAGACCTCATTAGACCGAAAGACCGTATTTAGAGTCGCCGCCTGTCGTGCTAGAATGTAGTCGGTGTTGTTGCTATCGTCGTTGCTCGTACGTGCAGCATGTTTACCACGAGGCATCCGAAGACTTTCCGAACGGATCCCACGCCTGGCATCGGACTGAAACATCTCCGCGAAGACAGGAATCAGGATGTCAGTTTCCGTCGAAAGTCAGCGAGGAAAAGAGAGACTGGCCCACGACGGGTATCTGTACGTGTTCGCGCAAAGGAGTAAGGATCAACAGACAGAGTTCTGGCGCTGTCAATACAAGGCCAGCAAAAGTCAGAAGTGCACGGCCCGCGTTCATAGGTCTGTTAGAACTGGGGAGATCACGATCAAAGGCGCTCACACTGACATGCCGAGTTCAGCATCTATAGAAGTCCAACGGAAGAAGGTAGCGATGAAACGTCGAGCGGTGGAGACTCTAGAAGCACCGCAGCAGATCATCAACAAGATACGTGCTACTTCGTCGCTGGCTGCCAAGGGGAGCATCGAGAGCAATAAATCGCTGACAAGGACGATACAAAGAATTCGCAATCGTGTCGGAATACCTTCGGTGCACTACACGGATCGTCGGGATATCGTCATCCCTGAAGAATATCGAGTGTATGAAAGTAGCCCCGGGATTGTGGAACGGTTCTTGCTCGGTGACTCGGGATCCGACGATCCCAACAGGATCTTCCTCTTCGGCAGAGAAACGGTGGCCTCCTGGATCGGGGGAGTTTCGAAAATCTACTGTGACGGGACCTTTAGTTTGGCCCCGAATGAGTTCGCCCAAGTCTTCGTGATCCTTGCGGAACGTCCAGGATGCGTGACCCCGATTTGCTACGCTCTTCTGCCGAATAAGTCGGAAGAATCGTATTGCAAGGTAATTTCTAGAAAGAAGATAACGTAGATTAAGTTTGAGCTGACGGTAGCAGTTGAGAATGTCGCCTTGTCCTATATTCTTAAGCCCCTTAACTAACCCGTCATTCGCTTCTCTGCTAGATGCTCGATATGTTAACACTCGGATGGCCGGCCTTCAACCCGACGAGCGTTTCCGTAGATTTTGAAAAGGGCCTGATGAACGCGTTCAGCGCCTACTTCCCCGATGCTCAGATTCAGGGATGCTTCTTTCATCTTGTGCAAAACATGAAGAAGCAAGTCGCGGCTCACGGTTTGAGCAGAAGATATCGTAACGAACCGGATTTCGAGCTCAAGGCAAAGATGATCTCGGCGCTCGCGTTCATTCCCCCAGAAAGACTGGAGGTCGCGCTCCGCGAGCTCCGCAGTGATTTGCCAGAGGAATTACAGACAGTCCTGGATTACTTCGAAGACAATTATATCGGACGTCTCCAGGCTCGCGGCGATGGATCTCTGACACGCCGGAACCCGTTGTCCCGGTTTCCATCGTGGACCGTCTACGAGCGCTCGCTTCGAGGGGAATCCCGGACGAACAACTACGCGGAAGCGGCCCATCGCAGTCTTCAGCGCCAGTTCCGTGTCGAGCACCCGGGGATGCTCAAATTCATTGACGGAATCCGTTCTGTGCAACAGAGCAAGGACGCCGATTTGGAGCGTTATATTGCCGGGTACGCCGCTGATGGGAAGAAGAACAAGTATGCTGAGAATGACCGAAGAATTCTACGTATCCTAGAAAACGTAAACACCAATACCTTAAGCGAGACTTTGAGGGGCATCGCCCATACCTACAAAATGAACCCTTGAAGCGGAAATCCCTCAACGTTGTCAATCTGTACATACAGTACATTCCAGTCAATTCAAGTTTCCTCCGAAGATTGTGTGAGAGGATTTCATAAAAACCAAGTGACGCGTTCTTCCGACGCTTGTGAGAAGAGACAAGGCATACCGAGTCACCTTGATTCTTTCAGAAAGTCTTTTCATTCAGTCATTCTCCGATTCTATAAAGAAGGAGTCTCCATGGTGGCCGAGTTGTCGTAGTGGCCCAGTTGTCGTGGAGGCCGAGTTGTCGCTGAGGCCGGGTTGTCGTAGTGGCCGAGTTGTCGTAGTGGCCGAGCTGTCGTAGTGGCCGAGTTGTCGTAGTGGCCGAGCTGTCGCCGAGGCCGAGTTGACGCGGTCCGACATGGTCGACTGAATCTTTCGAATAGAATAAACCAATTTCGATGAATTCCACTCTGGAAGCTACCAGACCATTTACCTATGCTACCGATGTCAGGTATCAGCCTCAGATCTCACAGATAGATCGAGATGGTCCAATCTTCGAGTTTCGTTGTTTCGGAGCAATGAGATACATCGATGTTTTCGAAGATGTAGAAATATGAATCTAGAGATAAGGTTCACATGCCAGGAAAGGCTTTTTCGTCCTAATAGTATAAGCAACTACGTTCGGACTCACGAGCAGGCAAAAATGCTCTACGAGAATTGTTCTCGCGCTGGGATTGAGATGTCGGCCGTTAATGACTCTTTTGAAGACATTCATCCCTTTATCCCACCAGGGGAGACTCGGGTGTGTTCATAACACTGGTTTGTCTGCAGTTCTCCTCCGGATGGGAAGTGCATTCTTCGACCGAAGGATCGGACGTCGACGAGACGAAGTATTCCAGTTCGCCAAATGGAGCCAAAGAGTGAGCGAAAGCTCTTCACGATCGTAGGTAATCTCAGCGACAGTGACCACAGTGACTGGTATCTATCACTTGAATAAACAATGGAGTTTGATTCGAATAGTTTTGTCTGACGTCACTCTGTGGTTTCGCGCGGAGTTTCGTATGTGGTTTCGCGCGGAGTAGGGAACTTTTTTCGTTATGACGTTTTTCTGGGCTAACGTAGTCTTTCTTGGTGCATTGTTTGATCTAACACAGTATAATTCAGAGACACAACGATATTTATTCGGGTTTAGTGCATATACTTTGTGTACAATGACAGCACCAGGCTAGCCGACATCCGGCAGACCGTCCTTATATGGTAACGAGCCGATGACGGCTGCGGAATAGCCTCTTCGCACCTCGATCGCCAAGCGTTGGAAGAGATATTCGGTGGATCTAGAGTCGCCCGTATCCGCTGATATTCGTTTACCCAAGTCTTTCAGGAATGATTGCGTGGATTCTCCGAAAACGCCAAGAGTCTCAATCGCGACCAGCTTAATGTGATAGCGGCTCTCAAGGTCCCGGTACTTGGCCAGTTTCCTCCTCTCAGCCAGGCCGGCGACTTCCCCTGCCGAGCGGATCGCGAGGGTCCGGTAAGAGGAAGCGAGCATGTCCCAGACAGGTGCATCCCAGACGAGACATCTTCCAACGCTCCAGGGGGACAAGGTCTGACCATCCGGGCGGAGAGCCGAGTTGCTCGAGAGGCCAGTCGGCTCCAACTGATTGGCTATCCTTGCCGAGTGAAAGGCACGGGATAGCAGTTTGTTCACTGCTCGGTGCCTTGGGTGTCGACCGCTCCTTCGGGGACAGCTCAGGCCGTGTTCGCCCGTGGTCGTAACCAGAGTGTTACTATTCGATATTCACGGGACACTTAGGTAGAACTCAGTATAATAGAACAGACAGTTGGTGTTACCCAGTGTTTATGCCAGATGTTGCAGTACTTATATAAGTCCAGAAGAAGTGGAAAGTGGTAAAGAGAAAGAACACTGTCTCCCTCAAAATATCAGACGCTTACAGGGAACAAATATTCTGAACACCCCGCCTTCGCTGAAAGCGGTCTGATACAATAATAAACTAGTTATTTAACCTTCACCTATAGCATATTAATTAACATATTGCATGTTCCGAATGAATCGCATGAAGTCCGCATACACATTTGCTTACAGATCTCAGTGGGCCAGATTCTGATGTACAGGGTGTCTCAATATTCCAGATGATGATTCACATTTCGTTGTCTAAGCTCTTGGATTATCCATAGGATTCAACGGACGAAGAATAGATAGTCATTCTGAGAATGGTTTTCGTTGTTCACAGAGTAGACATGTGATCCTACTGGAGTATCATTCACAGATGGGAATCGAAGACGAAGCGATAGACTCAGTCTATTTTGGGCTTTTGGGGCATTTCAGATGATCACCTAAGATGCTTAGGTCTAGACGTTGGCTAGAACGATGGACTCGTTCCGTGGGAGAGAACATTCCTGACTCCGACGTGAATCTCTGATCGTATCTCGAGAGATCCATTCCATCATATCCTGTCAGTTGGTTTGTGTTGAATGCTCCAATCTGATGAACAATGAGCAACGGCATCGAACTCGGGCCCATTCCTAAACCTGTCTTATCCGATGAAGAGAGCTTCCCGCCACCTACGCGATCTTTGCTGTTTCCGACTCGGGACGTGTACGATATGTTCCGAAGACGGAGATACTGCTGTGATAGGCGTAGCTGCTCATCAGTGACACTGGTCCTCATTCTCATCGTGGGAATTCTCAATTTTCTGGTG
Organism: Galendromus occidentalis; assembly: GCF_000255335.2. NCBI lineage: Eukaryota > Metazoa > Arthropoda > Arachnida > Mesostigmata > Phytoseiidae > Galendromus > Galendromus occidentalis. The sequence goes on along the minus strand of NW_003805200.1, from coordinate 5,646 downwards.
ATGCAAGGCATCGCCAGTGCCGTCGATAAATCCTCGACACGGCTAGGATTGATTGAGTGGTTTTTGGTCGCAGGATTTGAAGGACCAAAGGTGCTTGCCAATCACATTTCGAAAGCTGAAGCAGATGAATTCGGATTCAATCCCTGGTCTCGTGTGGTGATCGATGAACGATCCCGTGATAGGATTCCACTCGTTGACTTTGAGTGTTCACAGAAACGACTCGGAGTGATCTGTCTGTCACCGAGAGATAAGATTTGTCTTCTGAGACCCCATGGTAGATCGTTGACAAACGTTACTGTGCCCTATGAGCGTATACAAAATGACATTCTTGATGAAATCATCAAAGTAGAGGGGGTCATGAATGATTGTCAAAATTCTACTTGGTATATCTCCGTATCCTAACAATGAAGTCGGTCTGATTCTAGTGTTGTTCAACAGGTTTTTCTGTTTAGAATTGCTTCTTGTACGTTTATCGTCTATAGAATAAATCTCTCATCTTATTCTCTGATTATCTATGTGTTTTCTATTTTAATTTTTGCAGGATTCGGTAGGAAAATCTAAGTCTGACTTTTTTGTCTAGTGACGTACTTGGAGACATAGTATAAAAGGGGATCGATTTCCCTCGATAATCATTCGTAGTAACGAAGACCTCCTGATGTTCGACTTACTCCGCCTCATCGGACTCAAATCTACTCCGAAGACACGTGTGGACTCCCGCAGAAGGAGGAAACTCCGGACCTCGAGGAGTCAGGACAGTCTGAGGAGCCACAGAAGCCAGAGGAGCCAGAGGAACAAGTGCGAGAATTGCTGTTGTGCCAAACGCTGCGACAGTATCCGAAGAGCCCGTCGGCGACGAGCGATGTCGAGGGGCACAACAACCCATTTTCACGACAGGAGTGTCGATACGGAACGTCCCGCTGTCACACAGGTCCCGTGGATTCGATTCGAAGACGCCGAGGATGTTGGAATTCTGCGCATGACCATCTGCGCTAGCACTTCGTTTCTCGGGTCTCTACATAAAAGTACTTCGTCCGAAGAATAAAATATCCATTCTCATCCTATCGTGTACGATATCATACGTGTCATCGCTGTCAGATTCCTACAGGTTATGGGCCCAGCCACGAAGAGAAGGAAGGCCGAGGTGACGAACCCCGAAGCTGGAGGGGATACCTCACAGAGGGCAGGACCATCGAGAACAGTTCTGGAACAACCTGGAGAAGAGGAGGAGATCCCCCCCAGCGGCACCGTCGAAGAGGCCTAGAGGACGTGAAGCGGCTCAAGCCCAAGGGGCAGCGACCTCGAGCCCGAACATCCCCATCAGTGTACCATCGCCTTATGAAAAATTAGATGGTGCTTCAAATTACATGGATTGGAAGTTCGCCATGGAGGCCACAACAGGCAAGGAGATGGATGGAATGTGGACTTCGATGAAGCAACAATGGCCTCTTCGGTGATGAGACAGGGAGGTTCAGAGGGAGCCATGCAGTGCATGATGGAACCAATGCCTTCTGTGGCGGGTGAAGATAACGCGAGACCAATGCCACGGGTGGCGGGTCAGGATGAGAGGCCGATGCCGTGTGTGGCAGGTCAGGATGAGGGGCCGATGCCATGTGTGGCAGGTCAGGATGAGGGGCCGATGCCATGTGTGGCAGGTCAGGATGAGGGGCCGATACCATGTGTGGCAGGTCAGGACGACGGAAGACCAATGCCTAATGTGGCGGGTCGGGACGTAGGAGGACCAATTCTCGGGTATGGCGGGTAAGGACGTCGAGGGACCAATGCCATTTGTGGCGGGTCAAGATGGGTCAATTGAAGTAAGACCATACGTGGCGAGTACTGATAGAGGAATGCCGTGCTTGGTCGGTCGAGATTAGCCACATGAACGAGGAAATGGCAAATCGTGTCATGAGGCCGGGGCCGGATCATCGGCATCGGCGAATGGATACGCGGCTGTGGAAAGTCCGAGCTCCACAACAATCTTTGATTCTCCATCGACCGTGCAGGAAGCTATGAGCGCGGAGCATGCAGGACTGCGGCGTATAGCCATGGAGACCGAGATTAAGGCACACGCGAAAAACGGGACTTGGGTCCTGGTAGAGCGGCCAGCGAATTGAAAGGTGATCACGTCCAAGTGGGTGTTCCAGCTGAAGAGGGACAGCGAGGGCCGCGTGACAAAGTACAAGGCGAGACTCGTAGGGAGAGGTTGCGGGGGGTGGTGACAAAGTCCTCTTGCTCACCATCTACGTGGATGACTTCCTTATATTCACAAACGACGAGGATCTCCGGGTGGAGATCGTCATGGAGCTGTCAAGGATCTTCCCCATCAAGGACCTAGGAACAGCCCAGTATTGCCTGGGGATCAGGATAACGCAACGTCCGGATAAGAAGGAGATTCTACTGGATCAAGCCGAAAGCATCAGGCGGGTCTTGAAGAGGTTCGGTCTAGAGGACTCGAAAGCCGTGGCGACCCCAGCGGACCCCGGAACGAAATTGGTTAAGAGACAAGACGGAGAAACCCCGACTGATGCACCGTATAGGGAAGCCGTAGGATGCCTCCTCCATATTTCGCAGACCACTCGGCCAGATATATGCTACGCGGTGGGAACAGTGAGCCAGTTTTGCTCAGACCCGTCGAGTGCACATTGGACAGCTATCAAGAGGATACTCCGTTACCTCAAGGGTACCATGGATCTCGCGCTGAAATTTGACGGGGGAGCTGCTGGACCAGTAGAGGCATTTTCTGACGTCGATTGGGGTGGTTGCGAGACTTGCCGCAAATCTACGACCGGCTACGCATTCCTGTTGGCAGGAGCCCGCGTCTCATGGTCGAACAGGAAGCAACCGACAGTTGCTCTATCCACGAGTGAGGCGGAGTATATGGCCTGCTCGGCAGCGTGTCAGGAAGTCAAATGGATCCAGAATTTTGCGGAGCTCCCGACGATCGAAGCCTGGCGACCAATGACCCTTTGGTGTGACAATCAGGGAGCCGTCCTCCTCAGCGTCAACGGAGTTCAGCATAAGAGAACGAAACACATAGACCTAAGACACCATTTCATAAGAGACCTCGTCGCGGACGGATCTATCAAGCTCGAGTACATACCGACGAGCGACATGGTCGCCGACATCATGACCAAGAACCTGTCAGCCGAAAAATTCAGGAGGTGCCGAAACAGACTCAGGCTGTGCTGATGGTCATGAGCATCGCGGGGTGTTGGAATTCTGCGCATGACCATCTGCGCTAGCACTTCGTTTCTCGGGTCTCTACATAAAAGTACTTCGTCCGAAGAATAAAATATCCATTCTCATCCTATCGTGTACGATATCAGACGTGTCATCGCTGTCAGATTCCTACAGAGGACCATGACGATGACGAGATCAGCCTGGTGGAAATGCCGTCAGCACACCGGCTGAATGAGAGCGTCCGGGTCGATGACCCACAGGCCGAGGGCGGAAGAAATCCGTCAAGGAGAAAACTCTCCAAAAAGAAGGGGAGCAAATTGATGAGACGTCTGCTCCTGCTGGGGAAGGTGACAGCAACGCTTTTGGTGGTGGCGCTGTTTTACCTCTGTGTAAGATTGCAAGCCGCACTAGGTAATGCAATGCTACTAACATATTTGTATAGATTTTTGATTGCTATTTTCAATATACTGATGCAATAAACTCATTTTGTAGTTAATCTAATATTGGATTTCTCTTGTTATCCTTCACAGAAGAAAGACTGGTTGATGAGGGGGTGACCCTTTCCGGGGTCAGTGAGGAATTCCCGATAACATTGGGGACTACCGAACAAGATCTCCTCAGTCGGCAAAAGCCGACTGAGGGGATGAAAAATTTTCGTCTGTCCACGATGACTTGTCGGTTGATCGAGGAGCACCAAGTGTGCTTTAGTGTGGTTGAGAACGCTTGCGTTCTCAGACATAGGGGAGCCACTGTTCAACTCCTTGGTGTGCTTAAGGCCACCCGGGTGAGATCAAGCTCGGTTGATAGTATTACCTCAGCAGTTGGCAATATCAGATATTGCGAAAATAAAGATTGGTATTTTGAAACCTAATTTGGATCGTTTTCCCTATTGATTGTGGCGCTACTTGATTTTTGGATATTTCACTGGTAGCAGTTTTCACTGGTGGTTGTTTCTCACCGGTCCAGTGTACCCGACCCTCGCGAGCAATCGCCCCCATGCATTCTGCCTAATCCGACGGGCGCCTTCAAGCGCACCCCGCCCGATCTGCTCCAAATGGTCCTTTAATTTGGCCGTGCGGTTTCGGGTGGCTTTGTTAGGAGACCGGTCTCCGAACGATCTGCTCGTTCACGAGACTCTGTTCGAGTTCAATTAGTTGGACATGCGTCGTTTGGATTCATTCGGACATGGGTTAGTATTCACTTTTCGGGTACACAAAAGATAGTAGTAACAGCTCCAGAGCATCAGACTATGCCCAGTGCCCAGTACTTTATTGAAGCGGAACGCGTAATATATACGTACACTGAAGTAAGAGAAAGGGAAGCAAGACTGCGTAGGAGTCTAGCTAAGCGTAGTGACAACGAACACGGGAAAGACAGATTTCAACAGCCCCCGTTCACGTGATCGTAGTCCTGTATATTATTCTAGCGGCATTACTGATAGAATAAATGGCTGAGAAACATAGTCAGCTGAATCTCTCCAATCGAGTAATCGAATCTCTGAGAATTCCTCCCTCAGAAGCTAACAGATCATTTACCTATGCTACCGATGTCAAGTATCTGCCTCAGATGTAACAGGTAGTTTGAGATGGTCCAATCTTCGAATTTCGTTGTTTCGTGGGAATGAGATGCATCCGACTTTTGAAGATGAAGGAATCTGAATCTCGGATCAAGATTCACATGCCCGGAGAGAGATTTTCCGTCCTACAAGTATATGAGAGAATACGTTCGGACTCACAATTAGACAGTCATGACCTACGAGAACTACTCTCAATCCGGAATGGAGATGTCAGTCGTCGAGGAACCTGTTGAAGACGTTCACCCCTTCATTCCAAGAAGGGAAACTCAGGTTCCTCAATCACGGTCACGGTTTTGGAACCGATGGATAGTTTTCGGGTCCATCCTAGCACTAATCATCGTAGTGCTCTCAATCTCCCTGATTTCCGTCACAGTGTCCTGGTCGTTGACCATCGGTGAGTTTTCCGTTCAACCGGTGATTTCCTTCAGTTTGTAGCGCACGAGTGACGTTTTCTTTGTTTGTTGTCCAGAAAAATCCATTAACATCACGAATCACCTCGCAAATCATTTGAACATCAGTCGAACTGTTCCGAGCACATCATCACCAGCCCCCGCTCCCGCGATTGTTTGGAATCCGTGGGAGGGCTTGTACTACGAGGAAGGTTCGAGTCGTGATATCTTTCCACTGAGACAGTTCAGATGTCTTCCAAGGATGGTCTGGCTGATCTGCAGTTCTCCACTGGATCGGAAGTGTGTTCTTCGACCGAAGAATCGAGTGGCCAGGCGGAGAAGTATTCCAGTTCACATCATGGAGCCGAGAAGCGTACGAGAGCTGTACACGATCGTAGGTAATATCAGTGACTGTGATCAGAGTGAATGGTATCTGTCCATGGAATAATCAATGAAGTTTGTTCCGAATAGTTTCCTCTGACGTCATTCTGTGGTTTCGCG
>NW_003805199.1:8873-41130 GCF_000255335.2 Galendromus occidentalis | reverse complement strand
CAAGAGCAGATATAGCCTATGCAGTAGGCTTCTTGTCGAGGTACCTGGATTGCCCAACGAGAAAGTTGTGGAAACAGGGGTTGCACATCCTGAGATACTTGAGTGGAACCAAGACTCACGGCCCCTTTTACCCTAGTGGCGGTTCACGCGAACTCAAGGTCTACAGCGACGCAGATTCCGCTATGTGTGAGACCACCAGACGGAGCACTTCTGGCTCCCTGGTCAAGCTCGGAGGAGGAGCAATTGGCTGGTGCAGCCAGCGCCAGAGCTGTGTATCCACCGGCTCCATGGTCGCGGAGCTGATCGCTGCCTCAGAGGCTTGTAAAGCGGCGATCTGGACAGCCAAACTTCTGAACGAGCTCCACTACCCCGTGAAACCGACCCTACTCATTGACAACGAGGCCACGATTCGACTGACCGAATCTTCGCAACAGTTTAAGAACGCGAAACTTGTTGAGGATTCAATGGCGGCAAGACTCCTGGTAGACCTCGTCGTGATTAGCCTTGTAGACTCCGGTCTCGGCTATTTCAACTAATCGGTGGACTGCAAGCCCGATTGTAGGAAAGAGAACCGGTCATGCACCATCACAGAAACGAATCCCGACAATTTTCCTTGCGATTGTCTGGAATTCGAAGCCAGCTGTCTACGACTGGCTGCGCGTGACACGGTGTGTCTCAAACCTGGGAAATAATAATAGTATCTGGGATGCATACAACAAGCACAAGCATCCAACGACAACAACTCCGCCTCCCGTACCACCGACTCCAACGAATCCCTGCAAATGGATTAAGCCGCTGATCGGCTATTGCATTGGATCGTCATTCATCATCCTGGTGTTCGGCTCATACGCCCTCAAGCGCTTCGTCTCTAATTAGAGACCTAACCAGATCAGACGCAATTATGAGACCGTGCCAGAATCTCCCACATCTGAACGCCACGATCGGCCTTATAGAGAAACTGTCGAAGATCTCTGATTATATTTGATTCATCCTTTTAATCATACCCACAATAAACGCACGTTTACTTTGTTCCCATATTGAGATGAAAACTTTATTCAACCGCCGTATAGATCGCATGATCACGGCAGTCCGTCGCTATTCGCTTCAAATCGGCGACACTGGCATAGGAGTTAGCTGCAGAGAAGCTCGTCACCGTCATTCGATCCTTGATCGCATGGTGAAAGTCGACGACGACACAATTCTGTTCTCGACTGAGCCTACACAATCGCACCTCCTCTAGCCAGATGCACAGATGCCATCGGAAATCAATCTCGAAAGAATTCGAAACTGTTGTGGTGGGAATCGGCTGAACAGTACTCGGAAACGGAGAAATTCCAGCCGCGGAAGAAAGCAGAGTAGAAACGGTAGTAGAAGATGATTGAGATAAGGGAGAAACCGGCTCGACCGGCGTCGACTTAGTTGTACTCGACGGAGCGGTCGATGTCGTAATAACCACACTTGTCGGAGAAATCGAATTAGTGGTTGAAGATGGTTTAAGGGTTGTAGCAGTTGTCGACACTGGTCTAACAGTAGTAGTTGGAGCTGACAAACGAGCAGTTGTAGATCGAAAAGAAGGAGTGGCCCTAGTAGCCCGAGTGGTCCGATAAGAAGATGAAGGCTTTATCGAAGTACTCGAGGAGAAAGCTCTAGAAGGATGAGCTGTAGCAGTGCGAATATGCAGAGCCCTGCCAGAGATCGGCATCTCGGTAGGAACGATTCGCTGCCGCTCTCGTCGATAGCTGAAATCCATGCTCGGGGGAGACGTCGTGGTAGATCTTCGGTACTCCTGTACCACCACACGTCGAGGTGGATATCCAGACTCAGCTGAACTTGGCTGATACGGATGACGTTTGTAGAAAGGAGAAACAGTCAGTCCGGATGATCGAAAGACAGGCCTGGATGTCATGGAGGTAGTTGTCGACGAAATAGGAACGAAAGTGGAAGTCGATCGAACAACGAAGCTGCTTGGAGTTGTGGACTAAACAACCGGAGCTTCGGAAACCTTCTTCACGGTGCCCTCAGTGGTGGAATTCGGAAACTGAAAAGTTTCCGCCTCCATGTGCGAACGCTTCGTCATGTTCGCTGAGTGAAGCTGACTCGGCTCGAAATAACCCGAGTGGATAGCTGAGAAAGAATGGAAATTTTCTGTAACCCCATACGTGAGCCACACTGATGCTCAGTAACTTTTCGTGAATCCCAGAAAATAACTTACTCATCAGATCCCCTAGAAGGATCATAGCTACCGCCAGAAATCCAACCGTGTTGGACGAGCTAGAACAGCGCTTCACTGGGAACACCATTGTCGATCGAGATTTGAATGTGTACTGACTGACTCTAATCGATCTACTCGCGCGGAATAGGAGCCGCCGCGATCGCGCTCTCATGAACAAAAGCTGTTTGTGTTGACCCTCCAGAACACTTCTCGAAGACTCCAAAGAGCCGACAAGAGTATCAATAACATTAGCTACTTGCTCAGATTTCGTCGAACCACAGACAAACCACTACTCTGGCAGTAAACTCTGAGAACGTCTGAAATGGTGTCAGAGAGATACATCACGTGGAAAATAAACTTGGCCATTTATTCGCCTAAATGATTCACTCATCAAAGCAAGTGTAGAGACTTGATGGGCCGCAAGCCCCAATAATCCGCCCCAGGTGAACGTCTTGGAGGGAGCAATATGCCTCTTTCGGACTTGGTGTGTCCGAGTGCAGTAAAGCACACTTGTTCTCAGCTTTTGAGCGACAGACCCATAATCCGTCGCCTCGGATACACATATACGTGCTCAGATCCAGTATTTCATGTCGCCCCCTCATCAGTTTTTGTCTTGGAAAACTGTCCAGATTCCATCCTGCGAATCACCAGAGATTAATAAGGAGCCCTAAAGTATAGACACGAGGGAACCACCAGCTTGAACTCAGTTATGATCATGCATCTCATGAGAGATATATGTAAGTTAATAACGAACGAGAACTATTTAGTTATCGGATTACCTCTGAACATTGCACCCATCAATGCAATCATGAGCAAGATCATTACTGCGTACTTGAGAAGAGACCACAACTTGTCCCCGAGAATCAACTGGAGAAGGCCGGACCAATTTCGAACCAAAATAGGTGACGTTGCTTCGCTCGACTCCTTACTTGAAACGGATCTTTCATCTTCGATGGGGGCACTCGGTTCTCCGTTGAGAGGCACCTGATGAATCTCAGACGACATTCTCGAAATCACTTGATGACTGACCGGATTCGAAGTCGTAGATTTCGCCATGACAAGACTCAACCGAGATTCAGTGTCGCAAAATCTAGCTGTTAGAGCTCAATACAAACCATGAGGCTCGAGACCTCTCTTTAATAGGCAAACCCGAGAGGGCAAATTAGAGAGTAAGAAGCGACAGAAATTATCGCGAAATTTCGAATCTCGAAGTCGTTGCCGAACGACTGACATATCTCATGACAAGTTTGACAAAAATATGGTAAGCTCAGATTCTGAGCAAGTGACATCGAGGTGCAAATCGTCTCCAGATATCAGGAAATAGTAGCAATCTGAGCGTCTCTACTGTGCCTCAAATGTCCCTTATCTCAAGCGCTCGACAAATCTGTCGAATCTACGAGTCTCTGACCCGAGTCCGGCTGACTCGTCGAAAATAACTCGAAATTCTCATCGCATGCGAAACAGCGATTTATTCCAAAGAGAATGAAGTCAGAGCGAACCCCTGCGAAAGGCTACACGGCCAATGGGGGAGAATGATGAATATTGTCCGTTTCACCTTTCGCTCTAGATACTGAAGACCTCAGTCTGTAACGGTCACTGACCGGTCACCACTTAACCCGTTCACAGTGTTTTCAGCATGACCCATATTCGGATGCTCTTCTGTGTTCAACCCTTTCCTGTGACTCGCTCTATATAAGGACAATAAACCTCAGCCAGCTAAGGGGGAGCCCAAGACTGACTCTAGTATTCCGTGTGATCATTCTAGCCGAGGTATCAACGAGATACGTATATCTCTTTACCTATCCCTACAGGGAGTTCCCTATCGAGTCGAAAATTCTTCAAGACGGCGTTCATTAATTTGACCGAGCATTTCATGAGCACCTTGTAAGGTTAAGATTCGTGACGAAGTGAGAAAGCAATCGGCGTTGAAGGGAACTGTCACGGATCTTGCTCGGAGGGCAAAAAGACCATCCACCATCAGAGCCTCAAGAGTAGCTAAGTCTCGGCTCAGATTCTGAGTCGCCTGTGCCCGTGGTGATCGGTCGGCGATTTACCATTGTTTCAATCCCTGAGAGTATGGCCTCCAGGTCTCTGAAATGGGGGACTTGTCTCCCGAAGAAGCCCCCGAACCAAGGGCTCGCGGGCGGTGTAAACGTCCGGTCGATGAACGATTCTCCCAACCATCTCTTGATCTCTCCTGGTGATCGAAGAGTTGCTTAAGATCTGCTTACTCAACTCGGAGACCCATGGCTTCTCCGAGGGCCAAAATTTCTCCCTCCGGCGGAGTCGGCTGATTGACATCTTCAACGGTGTTTATGTCGCACTCGGGCCACAATGGTCTCCAGGCTGCAGCCAGTGTCCTAACGCTTACATATGACCAAGCTCGCGTAATCATCCTGACACAATGAAAAATATTGAAGTGGTCCTTCCAGAAATCTCGGATGGTCAAATTCGTGTCCGAAGTAACTTAAAACAGTTTTTCGAACAGGGCTTTGGTGTACAGTTGTTCGAAGTTGGAGATAACCTGTTGGTCCATCGGTTGAATGATCGGAGTTTTGTTCGGCGGTAGAAACTTGATAGTGATGAAGTCGTGCTTCTTACTCATGAGATCTTGCAACTCCGGGTCGTGCGCGGACGCGTTGTCCATGAACAACAGACACCGCTTCGGCGAACCATAACCCTCGAGGAAAGACGTCACACTCGGAGCGAAAGTTTCGTCTATCCACTCTTCGAGGATCTTCCTAGTGACCATGCCTTCTTATTCGATTTCCATAAAACTCCAAGGTTTCTTTTGTCAACTTTCTTCCGCTTGAAGACCCTCAGAGTCTCCGAATGGCACACCAAGAGGGGCTCACATCTGAAAGAGCCACTGGCATTCGCACACATGAGCAACGTCTATCTATCTTTCATAGGTTTGTGGCCAGGGACCGACATCTGTTCTTCAGTCACGTAGGTCCGATTGGGCATTTTTTTCCAAAACAATCCCGTCTCATCACAATTGAGGACTTGATCGGGAGAGAATCCTTCCTCATCAACGAAGGATTTGAAGTGAGCCACATACTCTCGGGCGCTCTCCTTGTCAGAGCTCGCCGCTTCCCCATGACGGACTACACTGTGAATGCCAGTGCGTATCTTGAATCTGTCGAACCAACCACGACTACCCTTGAAATCTCCACAATCCGATGAACCTTCCGGATCACTCTCGCTCGAATTCCGATGGAGTTGCTGGGCTTTCGTTCGGAGCATCTCCTCAGAGACACTCTCATCCCTTAACTGCTTTTCATTCTACTACACTAGCAGAAGTTTTTCCGTCTCTTCGATTCTGGACGATCGGTTCGCTGCAAGAGTGCTGACACTTTTGGCGGTTTTCACATTCCCGAGTTTTTCTTTGTTCTTGAGAATCGTCGCTAGAGTCGACTTGGAGAGTTCGTAAAGTACCGCCAGGTTCGACCTGGGATTTTTCAAAGTTTGTGGGGAGCGAACGGCTGCAGACAAGAAATCGGCAGAAGAATGGGTGAAGTGACCTATGTGATGACCTATCCGTCGGTCATCGATGGATTCAAGCCAGAACAGATTTACAACGCAGACGAGACCGCCCCGTTCTTCAAGGCTCTCCCCCGGGAACATTGGCTGTATCGGGGAGCAAGCCGACAGGCGGGAAAGTGCCGAAAGAGCGCTTCACTGTGCTGTTCGCGTCGCAGTTGAATTGATCTCTAAAACCCAACGGTCCAAAAAAAACCTTTCCCTTACGAAACTCCCTGATTCTGAGGATCCGAGGTATCGTAAGATGCTCCTCAACTAAATCCGTGCTTCGCTGTATCATATCCGCAACACCGATCCGTATGATCCAAGCACTCCGAGCGAGTGCTCCTCCGCACTGTCTCCAGAACACACAGCCGCCACACGCAGGCGCCAATCTCCAAGAACTTTCTTGACGACAAGTCGAAATTCGAACGGACTCGAATCAGCACTAAACGAGTTATTCGCATATATTCTCGCATGGCAGACCACTATGTCCCCCGAAACTATTACTAATTTTACTTTCTTTGTCGGACCAGTTTGTCCGAATTTTCGCTTAGAAGCCTTCGATCTTACCTATCAGAGGGGATGTTGAGACTCATTTCAGAATAGCTACACTCATTATTCTATGCTAGGCTTTCTGTCATATCTATAATATTTCCGACTCCGTACTGTGCCACGTGCCAGAGGCTTCAGCTCTGACACATGTCAGAGGCTCCACTCATCAGGCCTCTCTTCCGATTCCGTATCTAGTAACCACCTGGGAATCTTACTCGATACCTTACAAGGATGAGCCTCTCGGAGAGGGTAAATCTACTCATATACATATGAGACGACTCTATCTCCAACAATATCACTACGGTGTTCCCATCTCAATCTCCGGTTGTCCTCTCTGAGTTCGTACGTGTCCCGCTGATCTACCGAGCCTAGCCTTCGACCAATCTAGGAACAACAGAGACAATAGTTCCCAACACCGAGACGCGGCAGTGCATAAGATTATTCGTGGTACCGACCAAGGCACCACCGATCTTAGGGCCGCGTTACTCCAAGAATCTCAACCTGGTCAGGAGAACATCACCAGCGACGACTCGCTGGGAGATCCACGAAATAAGGACGCCGCAGGTCATGGAAACATTCAAAGACGTGTTCAACGGGTCGATTGGAGGACTCCCGGTCATACAACAATTTCGGTTGAGAGCACCGAACCCGCCGCAGATAGCGTCGAAGATCTACGCTCCCCACGGCAGAGGAACTGTTCGCGGCGTTGGGTGGTGCTCAGCTCTTAAAAGTCGCGGACGCAGACAGCGCCTTCTGACATTTGAGACTCGACGAAAAATCGAAAGATCTGTGTGTGTTTTCGACGCAATGGGGAAATTACCAGTTTGAAAGGCTGCCCTTCGGCATCAACGATGCCTCGGAGAGGTACTGTGAAGCTATTCACGCTCACTTTGCGGACCTAGACGGCGTGATCAACTCGGTTGACGATTTCCTCATATACGGTCGGACACGAGAAGGGCAAGATCATCGCCTGGAGACGTTCCTGCACCGATGTCGGAAAAAGAATTTGAGAGTCAAGTCTTCCAAGCTGCAGCTAGCCCGGACGTCGGTGAAGTTCCTTGGTCACACGATCAGGAAGAACGGCATCGCCGTACCTCCCAGCAGAATCGAGGGAATCATGGCGATGAACGCATCTCGCAATGCGGAGCAGGTCAAGACATTTCTGGGCATGATCGACTATCTTGCCAAATTCGTCCTTTTTCGTGCGGACGTGTTTTCGTGCGGACCGCTCGGCAGCATTGAGAAACCTCGCTCGCGCGAATGAAGTCTTCCGATGGGGCTCCGAAGAACAAACTGCATTCGACGATCTGAAATCAGCAGTCGCCAACGCACCCGAATTAACCATAATGAAGAAGAACGAAAAAATCACCATCAAAACGGACGCGAGTCCATACGGCATGCGTTGCTCCAAGAATCTCAACCTGATCAAGCATGGGGGCCGCTTTGATGCAACATGGCAAGCCAGTCGCATTCGCATCTGCAAGCCTCAACAAAACCCAGAGGCGGTATGCGCAGATCGAGAAAGAGTTACTGGCAATTGTATTCGCCTGTGAGCACTTCAGATTCTACGTCCTCGGCGTGGAGTTCGACATAGAGACCGACCACCGTCCATTAGTATCCATCGTCCGTAAGGACATCTCGGCGCTCAGCCCGAGGCTACAGAAAATGATGCTCAGACTCATGAGGTTCAGCTTCCAGGTGCGCTGCGTACCGGGAAAGCAACTGCAGGTCGCAGACGCTTTATCCTCTCCCGCATCGAGTAACACCGAAGACACGCCTGAAACGGACGATCCGAACACAATGGTTCTGTGTTCGATCTCAATGACAGACGAAGCCTTGGTGCGAATGATGAAGGCGACCGACGAGGACGATGAGACTCAACAGGCTGCACAGTACACGGTTCGAGGATGTCCAAGGTACAGATCCGCCACCCATAGAAGCGCACGTGCATTCTGGTCGTTCCGAAACGAACTCAGCACGGAAAACGGACTGCTCTTCAGGGGATCTCGCCTGGTCGTCCCGGCCGGGGAACGACCGAGGGTCATCGCGGCCCTGCAAGCTGCCAACGGGGACTCGAGAAAATGCTCCAGAGGGGCCGACAGACTGTGTACTGGCCAACAATGACCGCAGATCTTCGCGACAGTCCGGTAAGAGCTCTCTGCTCTCCATGACGATCGAGGGATCGCGCTAATACCCGACTCCCTCTGGAACTCACTGCAGCTCCTAAGCATCGTTGGGACCCAATTGGACTGGATTTCCTGCATTGCAGCGGCGAAACATACATGTTTGCAACTCCATCGGAGCACCATATCTGGGAAACTGCTTCTGGGTGACCCCTGCAAGCCTCTCCGCCGTGCTATTCCCAAATCATCGACTTCAAAGTAGTCCGAGTAAACGTCCACTGTCACCAAGTACTGCCTGTCCTTGAGAGTGAACAGGTCCTGGTAGACAATCTGGGAAGGGTGTGTGGCATCCGGGGTGAGCAGCAACGGCTCCTTGGGCTGACGCGATTGGGAAGACAGTCAAGAGTTGCAACTTTCGCACCATTCTTTCAGTTCTGTCTTCAGCGACGGCCAGAAGATGCTCTGATGCTCCGATGCTCTCACGGGCCCTTTTCCACGATGCCTCTGAACCATAATGACTCGAATGAGCCAGCTCCAGCATCTCTCGGCGAAGACTCCTAGGTAGGTAGATGGCTGTACGTCTCAATATGACCTCCTGGTCCAAAGTCAGCTCTGATCTGAACTTCCAGAACGAGCCCAACTGCTTCGGACACTTCTCTTTAGCCGACGGCCAGCCTTGTGAGATCACTTTCCGCAAGTGCACTGCTTCCGAATCTATTGCACTGGCGACCCGTATGCTCTCCATGGTCGAGTTTCTTATCGCCGAGAGCGATGTGATATTCAACTCCTCCAATCCGATCCTGTAGATCAAGTTGTCCTCCTGTACGGCAGGATGATATCCTCGGAGAACATCTCGACTCAACCAGTCCGCCAGACAGTTCGCTTTGCCTTTCACGTATCTAACGCCTTGATTGTATTTCTGAATTGATAGAAGCATCCGTTGGAGCCTCTTCGCATCCGATGAGAGGCTGATGGTCCGTCTCCACCACGACTTCTGGGTGGCCAAAATATAGTGGTCGAATTTCTTGCGGGCGACCACAATAGCCAACAGCTACTCCTCTATGACGGCATAATTGATTTCGCCCGGCCTAACCGCGGAGCTGCATAAGTCCACGGGCTTGCCATTTTGGAGCAGCACTGCGCCCACTCCATGCTCGCTTGCATCTGTCTGAATGAGTAAGGGATCATTAAGGTCGAAATATGCCAGCACTGGTGTATTGGTCAGTGCCGTCTTGAGCTCGTCAAACGCCCTGCACCGATCCGCCTGCCACGTGAATTCCGCACTGTCTCTTAACAGCGTCCAGGATCTGGCCGTACACCCTCAAGTGACAGAATATGTCCCATGTATTTCGCATCTGGTACGCACAGGCGGAGTTTACTTCTATCCAAACGAAGATTCGTTTCTGTGCACCCCCGGAAGAATGCCTCGAGATTCGTCAGATGATCCTCAGATGACTCGCCATGGATAAGTATATCATCCGCAATAATCTCGATGCCCTCGAAATCCTCCAGAGCCCGCATCTGTCTCGACTGATAAATCTCTGGTGAAATGCTAAGACCCTGTGGCATTCGTAGATACTTACATCTACCCATCGGTGTCCAGAAGGTGGTCAGGTCGGTTGAGTCTTCTTCTAGCTCACATTGGAAAAAACCATCTGACGCATCAGCCACCGAGAAGTATTTCGCGTTCGTCAAGCGTGGAAGCATGTCGGAAAGAACCGGTAATGATAGTGGGACCGTCTGGTGGCCTTGTTCAAATGAGAAGGGTCCAGGGTCACCCTGAGTTCCTTCCCTATCTGGCTGACTACGAGAAGTTGCATGATCCACTCGGTTGGTCCGTGCACTAACGTCATTATGCCCTGCTTTTCGAGTTGCTTGATTCTTCCAATGATCTGTGGTTTCAGCGCTGCTGGGGTCCGTCGTGGCGGGCATTGAGCCGGTACGTCGTCTTCTCTCAGGTGGATCTTCACTTTGCCCGGGAGACAACCGTCTCCCTTGAAGATGTCATTGTTTTCGCTGAGTAGCTCGCTCAGTCTATTCTCCTGCTCGGCGGGTGTCACTCGATTGACGAATTCAACGCTTTCGCCGATGTTGATACATCCCAGAGCCATCGAAGCTCTCGCGCTGAGCAACGGGCTCTCCGGGAGGTCCACGTTCAGAAACGTCAATTAAGCCGACCTCGAATGGTTCATAAGAGTGGTGACTACCTGACCCATCGAATCCGAATACTCCCCCTTATACATACGCAGTCTCATAGTCGACATCTCCATGGCCGCTATCGCATTCTGTTTCCGGAGTTTCCGGTGTGTATCTAGACAACAAGGAATTCCTCCTCCTTTGGTCAGCTCGCCATAGGGATAGTGTTGAGCGGCATTCGTTACAGCGAAAACTCGGTTCAACGAACCAGTCTCGTCGGTCCCTTCGTGTCCGTAGTAACGAGCTTTCACTGTATCGTGTTGGTGGATGTAGAAAATCAAAACAAATCAGAACGGAGACTTTGATAAATTCCGAGCTCGTTTAGTTAAAAGTTCGGATCAGACTCCTCCGATCTCTTCGCGCCTGTAGCGCGCTTCGACACCGTTCGATTCCTCCTGGCCCTATGCGCCGCGTGAAAATCACACTCAAGGCAGCTTGACATTAAAACAGCCTTTCTTCACATACATGACACAACCTCAAGGCCTCGCGGAAGGAACCAATCGAGTTTGCAAATTGCATAAAAGTCTCTATGGCCTCCGAGAAGCCCCTCGTTCGTTCAATACGAAACTTTGCCAAGTGCTCAAAAGCTTCAGCCTACTCCAGAGCCAGACAGATCCCTGTGTCTACTACAATCATGAGGATGGCGACATCCTGATACTGGCAATATACGTGGATGATGCCTTGATAATCTCCTCGGATAGAAGGAAGCTGGAGACTTCCATATCAAAGGTGGCCAACGTCTTCAATATCACATCTCCGGAGCTAGATACCTTTCTGGGCATCAAAATCTCCCTCGATAAGAATCTTAACGTATCAATCAATCAATCAAAAGAAATATATCCAGATTATTCTGCGGCGTTTCCAAATGAATTACTGTATAGAACTCTCGATACCTCCAGACAGCTCAATCCACACGATCGACCCTGAAGAAGAACCTAAATAGATACTTGTTACATACCGCTGGGGTTTGCGTGGGTTGACAACACTTAAGACAACTAAAACTCCGCTGGAGATCGCTCTCCCGGGATACCGTATCTCGCAGGGCCTTCCGGACATGCTAGTCCGCTGAAGGCAACTTCGTATGTGTCTCCGCGCACGTCAGTCTCCGTTGGAGGACTGCCGTCGGGGAGAGGGGGAAGCCCTGCGAGGGCAACGGAGACCGGAGAGACTCTCATTCATTGGTCCGACGTGGACGCTACCTATGTTCTCACGATTCGTGACAATACGTCCTTATCGAGAGATATTATCGGTTCCCTCATGTACCTGGCAATATGCACGAGACCCGACATAGCATTTGCTGTCCCTTTTCTGTCCCGATTCCTTGGACGGTACACAGAACAACACTTGAACGCGGCCCTAAAAATCTTGCGGTATTTGCAGGGCTCGCGAGATCTCTCAATGATTTGCGCCAGCAAAGATTTCCCATCTCCCCCAAACGCGCTCGAGATCGTCACAAACGCCGATTCCGCTGCCTCTAAGGACACGCGACGGTCAGTCAGTGGCACAGTGACCAACCTCAACGGGGCTCAAGGGGCGACATAAGTTCATAAGAGAAACAAGAAATTAGTCTTTGGGTGTCGGACTGTACACCTCGTTGTTGTAAGACTTTATTGATGACAACATATCATGCGTAGCTATCATGTGTTAAGCTTTCCTGATCTTCTTTGAACAAACGTCTGTTGGCCAGCTCTGCGTCTCTGAGGTAATCTGAAGGGAAAGCCGACAGAAAACTCTTCCTCCACTCGGACCACTCAACATTCGGCCCTATGGCGGCTAGCGCTGAGTTGTACCACACTAGAGCGACCCCCGTCAAGTATTCACGCATGATCATGACAACCTCGAACGAATCACGGCCTTTCACGAAGTGTTCAAACTGAACGAGCCACAGCTCCGGCGTGAATTTGTCAGACGTTCCGCGGAATACGGGAGGTTTCGCCTTAACTCGCTCGAGCGAACCTGCTGCGACAATCTCTTTGACTAAGGGCTTCGCGAATTCCTGTACTACGTCCGGAACTGTATCTTCGTTGGACACGGTGGAGGGTCCTGCAGAATTCTTAGTAGATCTCGAAGTCTGTGCCACGTCACCTGAGCCTTTAGAACAGCCCCCTCCCTGAGGGATGCCATTCAGGATTCTTAGTATTTCGGTGGACGGGACATTCACACGAAGTTCCCCTGCAGCAATCATATCCTCCGTTGTCTTGTTCGGGAGCTTACTCATGACAAGAGTACTGAGCTCCATTCCGGGTGATTTTTCCAGAGTTGTCCACAATTCGTCACCATCCTGCTTGAGAGCGGACTTTACGGCAAGCTTTGGGTGCCCCGATTCGTCGGCCCGGACCCTGACTGTGATCCAAACCATGATTTCCTTATGTCGACTGCGCCAGAAATTAGTCTTTGGGTGTCGGACTGTACACCTCGTTGTTGTAAGACTTTATTGATGACAACATATCATGAGTAGCTTTATATACGCCTGCTCCCTCTCTGCCGCTCCCTTACTAAACATACCAAAATAATCAGATCAATTTTTATTTCGCTCCATCGGATCAGCAGATAGCTGATATCCTGACCGAACCTCTTCCACGTCCGGTCTTCGAGAAACTCCTGAATCTTGCTGGACTGAAGAGAAATCATGTTCGCTAAGATTCTAATCGGTCTATCAATTCTCATTCACATAAATTGACAATCGCGATTCACTTATGATAATTGCCCAATAAATTGCATGAACAAAAACCAAACGTGAGAGAATTGAGAAACGAACCGAATTCGAAGCGTCATGTATTCCGTCTCCTGTCGTATGTCGCAGTCTCGCCTCTCCGTACGTGGTCTGTTTGAGAGACAACCTTCCACCAATCGGGGGAGAGGAAATCTGGAAAGATTTCAAAACCGCCCACCCTATCCCTACCCCCCTGTTCCCAGAAAGTCCCCGAGGGCAGACCCAGCTGAAAATCTCATTAGCTGCCAAATCTCAATTACCCCTGCTTCTTCTCCTTGGACTATTCGCTCTCCTCATACGAAGTTGTCTGAAACCCGAGGAACCATACATACCCCTCGATCCCGAGCCTGAAAATCACCACTACTGATAATTCGACTAACAGGAAATCAAAAATAATAGATACGATGAACGAAAAGACCCACGACCTGGGATATCGCAGCTCCAAACGAGAAATGGTCCCCATCATTAGGAAATACGTCGAAGAAGCTCAGAGCATGCCAGACGCCATTTATAGAGTCAACGACATGTGGGAAAAGACAAATATGCCCATTAGAACAATATCAAGCACAAGCTCTAAGGGAAATTCGGGACAACGAAAACGGAATTGCGCAGCTGCAGAATACCATCAACGAAGTGAAAGATAAAATTCGTGAACACGAACAGACGTTACAACGAATTATATAACAAGGTCTGCCTCCAGCTACGGTCAGCCGAATGCTCAGGGATCACGAACAGCTCTATATGAGACTGACCCAGGACAAATCAAAGGAGATCAGCCTCCAACAAGATAGGAGAGCCATCAGAAAATTCTATTACGGAACCATACACACACAGGAAAACGGAACAACAGAACATGACCAAACTGGCGAATAATGTATCCATCAAGGCGATTCATATCACATGATACACGCATCATCACTCGCAACGGATCCCGAGGTGAAATGCTTTCCTTGCAGCCACGCGAACGCGAGAGCCATCCCCCAAACCTTCCTATTTTTCTTTCTTTTCCAACCTGAAATCAATTCATAGAAGTACATATAATAGTATGCTCGATCATAGAAAATAGATAAATGGAACCCATAAACTGAATATGAAGAAAATAACCAAAATCAGAAATCGATAAAATGAAAGAAATGAAGAAACCTAATAGAGAGCGAAACCCCGGTGATACTTTTTCCCGGATCCTGCACATGCCAATGCGAGAGTGCGATCAAAAATTCGTGGTTATCAATACACACCGCGGGCTATTCAAGTTCCTGAAAATGTCGAACGGCCTCAGATCGCCTGTGTATCGCCCTGCTTCTAACGGTCAGATCGAGCGATACGTGCAGACAATGGAGAATTCACTGAAGAAACTCGGTGAGGAGAGAGATGACCTGCAGCAAAATCTGTCCCGTTTCCTGCTCAGACAGAGAATGCGCGTGGGACCTACTGGCCACACCCCCGCATCCAGAATGCTAGGCCGAGAAATCCGATCTAATAAGCCGGATTTGCAGAGGGAGCCGGGAAGGAATCGGACTTACTCGGAAAATCCGCTTCCCAAAACCAGAAAGGTTCGCTGACGAAGAAGTTGTCATGGTCCGAGACTACAGGAGTCCCAAACAACGATGGGTTGTAGGAAAGGTCGTTCGCGCATGTGGACTACAGTTGCGAATCGTTCGAATCAACGGTATGTTCTGGAAAAGACACGTCGATCAGCTGCGAAGATGCAAGCTTGACTACGAGGAGGCTACAGAGAGCGAAACCCCGGTGATACTTTTTCCCGGACCTTCCCGTCAAGCTCATAACACCGCTCCCGAGATCAGCAGCACTATCCAAGGGGGAAACGAGTCCGAGGTCGACCACTCGGATGACGATCTCTTCGACGCCAATGTAGCTGAGGAGACCATCAAGCCTCCAAGTGTCAACGTTCAAGTCGGGGAGGCAACCGCGGTTGAACCGCGCCGATCCGCGAGAACGACGCGACGAAAGGAGAGGCACCATCGCGGCTTGGACATTGAATACCATATTGTGATAATCCTGTAAATAATAGAAGTCTCGGAGGATTCAAAATGCAAGGGGAAGTTGTTAGAGTTTCAAATACGCCCGCCTTCACAAGCCGACGATTCGAGGAATTGAAAATAAACAGCCAGCTTAAGGCAGTCGTGATCTGCCGGTGAATGACTCCGTGCGCAATCCATAATAAGTACTACTACAACTACTAGGCGCTACGAACTGCAAATACATACTAACAATTAGTATTCTCAACATGCAGACCGACTCCTCGTTATCACTATCAGAGCGGCTGTTGAGCATGGAATATGTTAGATAGCGATAACTCCGAGCGATCATGTTGATCGGCAAGATTTCTCTCGGAGGACTCTCGTGAGATCAAAGGAAAGCCGCAGGTGCTGAGAGACCCGAGATCTCTGAGCCGATTGGGAGATCCTCAAATGGAGGATACTCTGATCAACCGCAAAAACAAAGTGATCCCATCTGAGTCGGCATCGAGATCAAGATTAGACTCCGAGGCGCCATGAGTGCACGGCGATGCATGCCGAAGCAGCTAGATGTCTACGCAGCTGGGGATTCGACATAGGCACCGGCATAAATGGAAGACGCGGGTGGTACCGGGTGATTTGTGCGCGGATTGATTTGAGAGCATGATCGACTTGAGAGCCAAATCGATCTGAGCCCTTCTGAGCTACAAGAAGATCGTGTATGAGATGACCCAGTCAGGTTTCACACTAGGTGTTGACCTGGTCTGCTCCCGACTCCTGGAAACTCTGCCCGCGTCATGGGAGCCACTCAGGCAAGCTTGGAGTGCCCGAAGGAACGAGGACAGACAACTGGACACTTTGACGGCTTGCGTCCAGGCTGAGGAGTGAGACGCGGTGCAAATGACAATCAAGCGACCGCTAGGTTCTCCCGACTCAACATAAACCGCAACGCCCCTCGACGAAACTACCAACGAAGTTTCTCGCGACGTAGAACGACGTCTTCACAATCATCAGAAGTCGTGTGTTACAATTGCAACCGGAGAGACCACATGCAGGCCCAGTGCAGAGCTCCGCGCCGAAACAACAACAACAGAACTCGGAATCGCAACAACAACAAATTAGCCTCAACGACTGAATCAGCCGCAAGCCAACTTCTCTGAAGCCCTCTGTGGTGCCACTGTTTGGCTCTACGTGGGTTCAAGGAAAAGACTGAATTTTCCAAGTTCTGGAAACCCTCGAAGGAACCGCCGAGGCCGCTTGAACTTGTAGCTGCTTCGTTGGACGAAGCCGCGTACCGACTGGCTGCACGACGCCTCGCCGCTGCCTACCTCTAGCCCGGCTCGACGTGCATGTCGCCTCCAAACATACATCAAGCCACTCCGGCCCCCCTCGGGGCATTTATTTCGACAACATATTATTCGTATCTCTGCTTAAGTACGCTCATGCGAAGCTATGCGCGAAACTCCCGGCCGAATTCTCGAATAACCTTCCGTCGGCTGCTGCTAATGAATGACACTCCCGCACGGCGGTGCACGCCCGCTAATTCTTCGATATTCGAGAATTCTCGAGATTCGCTTCCCGTTACATTTGACCGGATTCTCGGACGGCGGAAACTAATTTCTGAAACTTTACCTAACTCTATAGCGCGAGATGTGCAGTGGGACATATGAGCCGAAATGTCGGGTCTAGAATCGAGTCATTGGATGAACTCGCCGATTTTCCAACGGATTTGGAGAGCGTTCGAGAGCCTCCCCATTCCTCAATTTCGAGCCGAGTTAGAAACCTCTTCGTTCCACGGGGTCATTCCTACCAAGAACCACCTCGGACTCCGAACAATCGTGATGTCCAGCTCCAACCGCAGCCCGCACGGCCTTTTCGTGAACTCTGTCACCCACGCGCGTGAAATCCGGAACTTACGTTATGACGAACTTCGCCGCGCCTGCCGTCAGGTATGGGATACAATGAGCTTTTTGGAGAGACGTCCCTACTGTGCGGCCGCCGTAACCGCCCGCCGACGCGGTACTCGGGATCCTCCACCGATCGCAGTTTCCGAAGCGATCCTAGATCGCGTACGCCGCATTGCACAGATGCAACGCCTAGACGCTGCCGCACTGGACTTCGCCGATCCGCGTCGCGAACTCCTCCTGCAGCCCATGGCCGCTTCCCCTTCGTCGGCCTCCCAGCCGCCACTCGTTAGCCTTCAGCCTTCCGGATACCGCTCCTGTCGTCGCGGCCTAACCGAGAAGCCGATCGTCGTCCGTTCGCTCAGCCCACCGCCGACTCCCCGACCATTAAACCGCCAGCTGTCCCCGCCGCCGTCGAGATTCCTTGCGTCGCTCAGCCCGCCGTCGAGCTTCCTTGCGTCGCTCAGTCTCTTCCCGCCGCTCTCGAAAACCTCCGCGTCGACGTCGGAACGCAAACCGACGCCCATGATCTTGGGCTGGGACGAAGCCGCCATCTCTCGCCGTTTGTTTGATGATATCTTCCGAATCTATTTCCGATACAAAATGATACGTATTCCTCGCGGCTCTGCTGATCGTTTTGGTTAAGTTAAAGAATAAATTCTCTATTTGAGAAACCTGTTAATTGTTTCCTTATGCTTCCTCTCAGTACTTCTCTAGTGCGCTCTATACCTCGAGTGGGTATAACCAATGGATCGGTCTCTGGAAGACCTGGCCCGTAGCCGTTCTGACGAGGCAGGATCGCTGCCGCCGATCCGTTCTTTCCCCGCCGGAAAGACTGAGCACGCGACAGAGAGGCCACCGTGCTTTTGAAGGGCTCGGATCCTGTAACAGGCAAACGTCCCCGACCTGGATACTACGCGCAGCGGCTGGCGACCTTATGTGTGCCGTTCTAAGGTACTGAAGGTACTCTTCCGAAAACCGCTTCTGGAAAGTCCGAATCACTGATTGCTGGTGTTTCCAGCGTCGTGAGAAAACGATCGAGTTCGCCGCTTCACTCGAATCCGGACTGAATTTCATTTCTGGTAGGGTCGGCTTCGCTCTATGCCCGTAAAGTGAATCTGCCGGCGTCAACGCGCTGATTTCATCCGGATCAAGTTGCACCGCTGTGAGGGGTCGTTGATTCACAAGGGATTCGATTTCGAAAAGAACCGTCTCTAACTCCCTGAATCGTAATGCGCCTCTACCGAGTATTTTCCTTAGCGGACGCTTCACCGTTTGCACCATACGTTCCCACCACGCGCCGTGGGTGGGAGCGTGGAGTGTGATTAATTCCCAGATGATCTCTGCATTAACTAGATGTTGTTGGACTGCCGGACTCCTGATATGGTCATAGATAATCCTCAGCTCGATTGCCGCTCGTACGAACGACAACCCATTGTCCGGAATGATGCGGGATACTCCGCCGAATCTGGCTAAGAATCTCTTCAATGAGAGGAGAAACTCGTATGCGGACATATTATCTGGGACCAACTCCAAATGGATGGCTCTCGAAGCCGGGCCAACGCACGGGATGACGTAGCTCTTTCGAAGGCTGTTGTCTTCCTGTTTGTACGAGATCGGCCCTGCGTAGTCCACTGCACATACCGTGAACGGAGCAGCCGTTTCCAATCTGAAGCTTGGAATCGGAGGGACGGGTTCTATTGCGGCTTCCGCTCGAAACAGCATGCAGACTTTGCAGTCTTTCAACACGCTGCTCGCTGCTCGTCGCGCCGACTAGATATAGAATTTTTTGCGCAGAATGCTCAGCGTCGCCGCGACTCCACCGACATGGAAGCATTTCTTTTCGTGGTAGAATCTAATGAGGAGTTGGACCGCTGGATCTTCTCCTGGCAGCACCTGAGGGAATTTCTCTTCGTAACTCAACTCCCCGGAGCGCTCCAGCCTGGATCGACATCGTAGAACGCCCCGTCTATGAATGGAGCTAGCTTGTAGAGTTTGCTACTCTTCCCGATATCTTTGCATCCCGACGTTACTTCTTCACCGCAGTGAGCTGTCTGGACGTTGAGCGAAATTTCCCCGACGCGTTGAGCGCTTCAACCGTACTGACTGGATCAGAGAGAGCCACTTTCAGAGATCAGAGACCGCCGACTCGACGACCATCTGAGGATTCTCGAAATGCTGTTCACCAGAGTGCTCCAAGATGATAATCGTGAGCCAATAGCCAAGGAATCCGGTTGCTGCCGCGAGCTCGTGAGGAGCGCTGTCGTCTTTCTCTCCTTCTCAAGCTCGTTCTCGAAGTGATCGTTCAAGGAGTGCGTCTCCATCGGACGCCCCGGTGACTTCAACCACTGAGGGCCTGAACGCCATATCGAGCCGAACTCCGCGTCCGCTATATTCACTCCACGACCCAAGAGATCAGCTGGATTATCCGCTGATTTGACATAGAACCACTCCGTTGGGTCTGATAGGCTCTGAATTTCCCGGATTCTGTTCTTTACGAATTCTTTCCATCGATCAGGGGAATCCTTGATCCAATGCAAGGTGGGCGAGTTGTCGCACCAATAGCATGTGGACTCGAAATAATAATTGAGATACCGCTTTATTTTATTCCCTTTGCACGCCGCAAGTACTGCTCCGATGAGTTCTAGCTTGTGTATCGAATAGCTCGTCTTGATCGGCACCACTCTCGCCTTCGACGCGACAAACGAGATTCTGGCGCTACCATCGACCGAGATTTCCCTCACGTAATCAACACACCCGAGAGCAGACAAACTCGAATCGCAGAAGACATGCAGGTCCTTTTTCGTGACGTCACGAGATGTTGTGTTGATGTTCCTCGGCAGACGGAATTCTCGCGCGCTCTCGAACGCTTTCTTAATCTCAAGATAGTGCTCTAAGTTCGTGGCCGTGAGCTCCTCGTCCCAATCTACCTTCTGCTTCCAGAGGGTCTGCAGGAGCGACTTCGGCCTGATTGAGATTGGTGAAATAAAACCCAAGGGGTCGAAAATCTGTGCTGTGCTCTTCAGACGTGAACGTTTAGAAGGCCTGCTGGACTCGAGGGTCTCGATCGCTGACGAGAGCGAAACTGCTAATAGGAGCCTGCGGGTTCTTGCTTATGCCCTGGGGCCAGAAATATCTGAGGAACGTTCTATGATCTGGATGGATCCGGTATTGCAAGAATGCTTTCTCTATGTCACAAGTGACGGCGATTTCGTCTTGGCGGAATCTCAACAGAACTTTGATCACGTCCGGCAATAGATTCGCTCCGCCGTGCAGAACATCGTTCAACGCTGCCTCGTCCTCGCGCCGCGCGCCTGCGTCTTTTATTACCCGCACCTTCGGCGTGCTCTGAGCTGAGCTCTGCTTGACCACCGGCAGGATGGGCAGGTAGTGTACCAGCTCGTCCGGTTTTTTCGGTGCGGCTGGCTCCGCGTAACCGCACTTGAGGTAATTCTCCATTTCCCGATCGACAGCCGCTATGAGTTCGCTCTTATTCCGATTCTTGAAGAGGAATCTTTTGAGGCTCCCCCGCGCTATGTTTTCGTTATCGCCGAGAAACCGGATATTATCTTTGAATGGCAGGCTAACCATATACCGTCCGTTCTCCAATCTCTGGATATTATTTTCGAAAAATTCACGCAAATCCTCCTTCGCCGTGCTTTCCGAGGTCTCAGTGGGGCTCTCTATTCCCATATGTGCGCATTCAGCTGATCGTTGAACTCCCTCTGAGGATTGAATTCCGAACCGTTGGACTGGTGAGCGCGCTCTCTCTGTGCTGCTGATTGGGCGAACATGCTCACTATTCTTGACCCCGCAACCCGCGTGCCCGGCTGGCACAGGTTCGCCGCTACGAATACCTTCGAGGTCCGGTCGTGATTTTGCGATAGATCACTCCCCGCGACTACCAAGCCGAAGATCGTTTTGCTCGCGACTACTCGGTCATCTATGATCTGTTCTTCCCCGCACTTCACCTTCGCAAGAACGTCTACGCCTATGAGGATGTGATTTCGCGCCTTGCCACGTTCTCGCCCGCGTCCGCCATCGGTGAGAGGCTCCATGTCTCATTCGACACTGGGGAAGCCCCTTTCGCTATTTCTGGGATGCCGGTCGCGCGTAATCTGATCGCTGCTTTGTCATCGAATCGACTCTGCAATCCTATCTCGAAGGCATCGTATTTCCTATATTTCGATACCTTGCCCCCAATCGTGATCATCACTAAGCTTTCCTGCTGTACAGGCTTCAAATTAAGTGAGTGGATCACGTGGTCCGAAATATAGGATCGCTCCGACCCGGTATCTATAAAGAATCTAAATATTTTCCTGGCGGTTGGTGCATTCACCCATGCCAACCCCGTTTGGAATAGCGTGAGACCTAGCTCACTCGAAACAACCCGAGCCGCCGCGTTCTGAGTCGTGAATGACTCCGTACCTCTACCCGCGTTCTGACCCGGTTTCTGTTGATTGCACAGAATGCAACTGCACTTCTCGCACTTCACATAGGTTCTACATTTCTTAGCATAGTGGTTCCTTTTTGAGGCATTTGAAGCAAGCATTGCCTTTCTCACACAGGGTTTTCCGCTCTTCGTACGTAAGGTTCTTTTTGCACGCCTTTGATTCGTGCTTCGAACTAGCGCAGAATACGCAACTGTGATCTACTTCTTTATGAGCATTGCCTGCGAAGAAAGCACTGCTCCCTCCAGGCGCTCCGCTACTAGCGTGCCTAGGTGAACCTAATCTAGCTTGGTTCGTATAGCTGAAATCTCTACGAAACGGGGACGGTCCTGGGTTCATGCCGCTGCCCGTTGACCTGCATGCCCTCTTGATTGCTACCTGTTTTTCTAGATATTCTAGCAGGGTCTCTAATTCGCTGCTCGAACCGCTAGTGCTCTGTAAGCTCTCGAAATTCGTTCTCGTAAAGTCTCCTCTCATCGTGCTCGGAAGGCACGCTAGCACCCCTGGGGTGACTGTCACCGAAAGTGACTCGAAGTTTCTTTCTAAAGAAATCAGAGCCTTCACGTTTTGAGACAGCCATGAGACAAATCGGGCCAACTTATCGTCCCGGTGAAGGTCCCTCCATCTGTAGAGCTTCTGAATCTCCTGTACGTGTTCTCTTTCGGCCTCTCGTGGGCTCCCGAATCTCCGTTCGATTATCTGGACCGCTACCGGGTATTGTTCCGCCGTAAATTCTAGATGAGCTATCTCCGACGCCGGGAGACCCACTAGCGCTTCCTTCAACAGGGTGAATTTCTCGATCGGGCTGTACGACTTCTGATGAACGTGAGCGTCGAAGAGTTGCCACCACCCTCTGAATTTCTTGAAGTCGCCGCTGAATTTAGGTAAACGAAATTTTTTATTCAGGGCGAGACCTTGACCCCTTAGTGGCGTATCCGCTGGACGAAATATTGCATCGAAGGACTCCCTGATCCTGAAGAATTCCTCCTCGTAGGCGAATACTCTCTCCATTGTCTTCTCGTATATATCGGGAGACAGCCTCAAAATCAGGGGGGTCAGCGAAAGATTCATTCGTTTCATTTCGTCGTAGGTGTGTTCTATAATTTTCCATAACCTGTTGCATTCGGTGAAGCTGGATGTTTCATACCGTAAGACTTCGTCGAGCTCTTTCACCTTCATCGTGAATCTCGTGCGGAGGGTGCGCCTGATCCTAAGCTGGATGATCAATTCGTCGCGCTCGGCTGGTGATGCTCTGCTTGCGAGATCCCTCAGCGATTCTTCTGAATCGGCCAACTCAATTGGCGCTGCTCCTTCAATATCGTCTGGCATCGTATCGTTAGATTCCGACGGTACCCGACCGCGACGTTAGGCTCCGGATGTACCTGGCTTCTCGGACTATGGAAATCTTGGGCCAAATCGTCCGGAAAACGACGCCTTGCCTTGCTGAGGGTCGATTCGACTCACCGCTGAACGGACAATGACTGAAATGCTCCGTAGGCGCCGAAGTTCTCTGGTCACCGGTCGACCCCACGTGGCTTCCTCACGTTGCGAATTCAACTTCTGCGCGACCAAATCGATTGCCGCTAGAAGTGGGTCGCGGGATGATAGCTTGGAGCCACTCCCTGTCGCTTGTTTCTCGAGTTCTTGAGGGCCGCCTGTAGCGTGTTTCCGCCGCTTTCCGAAGTCGCTCGCCTACGCTGAACGGTCAGGAGTCTCGGTCTGGAACCACTTCTCAAACACTGGGCCTTTTTTCCGCTGCCACCATGTGGTGCCACTGTTTGGCTCTACGTGGGTTAAAGGACAAGACTGAATTTTCTGAGTTCTGGAAAACCTCGAAGGAACCGTCGTGGCCGCTTGAACTTGTAGCTGCTTCGTTGGACGGAGCCGCGTACCGACTGGCTGCACGACGCCTCGCCGCTGCCTACCTCTGGCCCGGCTCGACGTGCATGTCGCCTCCAAACATACATCAGGCCCCTCCGGCCCCCCTCGGGGCATTTGTT
This sequence comes from Galendromus occidentalis, assembly GCF_000255335.2. Classification (NCBI taxonomy): domain Eukaryota; kingdom Metazoa; phylum Arthropoda; class Arachnida; order Mesostigmata; family Phytoseiidae; genus Galendromus; species Galendromus occidentalis. Next base: position 17,475 of record NW_003805199.1, on the reverse strand, counting down.
TCGACAACATATTATTCGTATCTCTGCTTATTATACGGTCATGCGAAGCTATGCGCGACACCCTCAATGTGGAGCTGGCTGAGGTGAACTTCAACGACCTAGGTGAGGGGTTCCTAGTTGATAGCGGAACGACCCATCACATGTGTTCAAGTCGTAAGTGATCGGTCGAGTATCAACCCTTCGAGTCTCATTGTGAAGTTCGGCTAGGCGGAGCCCGAGTGCTGAAAGTAGCGGAGCTCCGGAACTGCGCTGGTTACAGTCTCGTCAGAAAATCAGTAGTTCTAGAACTAAGGGAAATCCCTGCACGTTCCCAGCCTGCGTCGAAATCTCATATCAGTAGCTAAATTGGCAAACGATGGATGTGAAATTTTGGTCACCAAAGATTTCATCAGATTAGTGCGAGACAGTGTGAAAATGTACGCGGAAAGATGTAACAATCTATATGTTGTTCGAGCCACGGAAACGCCTGAAGCTAACGTCATGCCAGTGCTAGAGTTCAGAAGAAGCTCAGTCTCTCGGAGGCGCAAGACCTTTGCGCATATCAACGTTGATCAAGTTAGGACAACGCTGCAGCGAGAAGGACATGAAATCGAAAATGACTTTATAGTCTGCGAATCGTGTGCCCGCGGAGAGAGATGCCGAGAGCGGCTAACAGGCCTAGACCGATGAGCGACAGAGCTCCACGACCCGGCTATATTTTCTCCGACTTGTGCCGTTCGTAACAGGTCCTACGGTGATGCTTACTATTTCTTGACTCTAACAATAAGTGATGCCATGAGTCGATAGGAAAGTCTACTTTGTCCAGTCAAATGACCAAGTGCCAGATTGCATCTAGTCTTTTACTCGATGGTTCAAGGACCAGGCCGGTCACGATATCTATCAACTTAAGCAGGAGATGGCTCCACCCGACGAAAATTGTGCGGTTGTTTTGTAATGGCGAACGTCGCCAAATATCCGCCCGGGGTACGTCAACAAGGGGTCTTGATACGAGAATGAGGAGAGATATGCGTCTTCAGATCGCTCTAAGATTCTGTCGATCAACTCAGGTGCGGCGTAAATTTGGTCATCTCATTCTTCCTTCCGGCAATAGAGCAGAACCAGAAAAGGTTTTTTGCAAACTCTGTCTCGAACAGAAGGAGATGCTCTGCGGCTATGGTCAAAACACGGAACCCTTCTCAACCATATTGCCCGTCAGCATCCAAGTGTGACGGATACAGGGGAACGATCGAGCCTACTGCTGGAGTCCTGGAAGACGTCCGTCTCGAACAAGGAGGCGCCTGTGCCCGCTAAATCTGAGAGGGCAAAGATGCTCAATCTAGCCTGGATCTCGCCATCTCGATAAGCGAAGATTTACTCCCCTTTTTGTTCGGCGAAGGATCGGGGCTGCGTCGTTTCTTCTTGCGCAAAATACTCGTCACAGACGCTCCGGAGATTCCTGGCCGCATGACCATGTCGAAGGGAGCTCTGAATGACGATTCCTGCCATCTCAAAGAAATTGTCACCGACGTGATACCTAAAACCCTCGAGTTTCATGCTTCGACCCATACCTGGACCGACAGATACCGTCAACTTCCCTACATCACTGTCGTCGTCCTTTATTTGGACGAAAGTTTCAGATTAAAATGCATCCCTCTGAAAACAGATCATTTTGCCGGACCTCAGACTGGTCCCGCCATTCTGGATGAGGTGATCGCGACTTTGAAAGACTTCAAACTGAACGGAAGCTAATGAGGATATACCGTCATCTCATATTCAGGAAGACTCTCATAAATCGCATCGGCAGAGAAGAAGCGCAAGAAGTCTTCCTGCGGTAACTGATCAACGCGGACGAAGTGGAGCATGTAGGTTGTCTTTCTCCGCCGTTTTTTCGAGATAAGAAGTCCTCGATAGACTGTTAGTTTCATCAATGACTCATTTTTCTGCGCAGATGGGAAACGCAGATCCACGATTCGTAGATCAGAAAGTGGGTGAAGACCAGTGGCGTGCTTGCCCATGGTACCGCCCGGGGCGGTCAAGGAAAATTTTCATTTTTCGGACGCGATCAACCAAAACGCGGCCCCCTGTCCGAATATTTTTCGCGAGAAATTTCGGAATCACAAAAATACCCGTTTTTTGAATGTCGATTTCGAAAATGCCGCCCCCCGAAAGTGCCGCCCGGGGCGGACCGCCCCCCCTAGAGCACGCTACTGGTGAAGACTCATTGCGGGGGGATGACCCGAAAGAACTCAAAGCGGATGTCCCCACTAGATGGGCTTCTGTCTGCAAATCGTTTGAGTCAGCTGCTGCCACCTACGAGGTTCCCAATGAGGTCCTGAGGAGGATCGGATCCTACGAATTCCTTCTGAGCTGTGATGAGGCAGATGCGATTACAATAAAAGCTCGTTACTACGAACACGAAGGGACCGACGCCGACGGATCTGGTTCGTTGTACCGAGTTTTCGCTGTAAGGGATGCTGCTCAACACTATCCCCATGGCGAGCTCGCCAGAGGAGGAGAAATTCCTTGTTCGTTGTACCGAGAAATTCGTTGTAATGGGGGTCGTTATAACGAGCTTTTACTGTGCTATCATCGCGAAGCACTATAGAGTAAGTTGCATTTGTCGCTTGTCGCAAGTCGGAAAAAGCTCTGACGATATCACAGACTCCAATTACGATTTACGCAGCCTCATGCAGGCATTCTATTTGGAAAAACTAGTTCGCAGCTCCGCACCACTGCAGCCAGGGCATTATTTCAGGTAATTCTCGATCTCATGCTTCTCATTCAGTCATCAAAAAACCCTCCATCAACGAAGTTGTACTCGGCATCATTGACGTGGACGAGAGTCTCCAAAAATTGGGAGACAAGATCACTGCAGACTTGGAAGATGACGAAATCGAAATGCGACGAGACCTGGCGAGGCATGACAGCGAGAATGCGACCTTCCCACGACATGGAGTTTCTCGAAGCCGTGTTGAATCCCGAAATGAAAAATATCTCGAGAATCAAGGCAGAGATACCGGGTGGGAATGCTGCGGACTTTCTTTTGAAAGCTTTCTATGAGTATACGGATATGGCAGACGAACATGAGGATGACGTTTTGATCGTGCGTCAAAGTCCTCTCAAGAAGCAAGGATCTTCCCTAGTGACGAAGTACACCGCTTCTCACGCTCCCGCTGAGAGACTGGCCGATAAGGTCGCTCGCTAATTCGCCCTCCCGGTGAAATTGAACGAAACAGAATGCGGCGACGACAAAATTCTGCAAAGGTGACAGAAGAACGTCACAGTACATATTTCCTGATTCCTAAGGTGTCGGAGCTCGCGTGAATCGTCTTGTCAATTCCAGGCACATCGGCCGAGGCCGAAAGAAGATTCTCATCCACAGGGAACGTTATTAGAGAGAAACGCTGCTCGATGGATCCGTCGAATATATTGAAACTCTATTCATTCATGAGAACAGGGAGTCTTTCGAGTTGACCTAACCTCATAATGAAAGAAGCAAGCTTTGTTCTCAAGTACTGGAGCTTACTCTCTTATTCTGAATCTCTCATACTCCGAGCTTGAATCTCGGGGCGGAGAATGCAAAAACCCTTTCCGCGGCGCGCCGTTGGTCTACCGCACCGCCGAAAATCGCCACGGCGTCCGCCGCCGCCGCCTGTTTTTTCGCCCGTCGCTGCCGCCGCCGGAAATTCTACGGCGCACAGCTCTGCCCACGACGGACAGCCCGGCACGGATAAAGGATTGCTATCGGGGGTTAGCGTTGATAGCGGAATCGGGTTTCCGGCCCAATTCGGGAGGGAGTGTCACGAACCTATGTTCGGTGGGACTAGGTATCAGGGGATCGACTCAGTGTAAGTATAGGGTGCCCACACAGCGGGGCTTTCCAGGGGCCCTCCAGGGGAAGGAGGCCGTCGTCAACACGGCGGCCTCGGGCCGCCAGTAGATTCAGTGATCGTGATCACTGATCAGTGACAGTTTGAGGAGTCGATTCACGATCGGCTCTCTCAAACTCTGAATTGCTCAATGAAAGTTATCCCCCGATGTCCACCCTTAAACGAAGCATAACAGAGATTGTTTTCCATCTGGTCTTCAGTGGCGGGTCGTCAACAAGGGATGCCAGAGCTTAAAAAGGGTCAACAGACTTGAAGTGCATTCAGTTTCTGTGGAGGAAAACGGAAGACCACATGCGCAGATGAGGGAGTCTCCGATTCGCCAAGCCAGAGCTCAAGCTTCGTCTTCATTGATGAAACGGAAACTGACCGAGCGGATTCCTTGCGCGACGGTCCGGCGGAGGGAATCGACAGTGATAGCCGATTGAGTGCCGAGGAAAATCCGAGCGCTTCGAGCGACTCCGGAGTGGGCCATGGTTCTCGCCTGCAAGTGGTCGAGCGAGCGAATCCGAACCAGATGAAGGCTGATCGACGCCCCATGACTTTCGACATAGGTGACCTCGAGCAAGATTTTTGGCAGCCCCTTCAAGCCAAACAGGTCATTCATCAGGGTCACCGGCGAATGCTATCAACCTTACCGAAGGATCGGGCTGACGGAAAATTCCCTGTCTCTCTGCTCTCGAAGAGCTTACCGAACGGAGAAAGGAGAGATTGTGATTGGTCGGTCTGGAACCAGAGCAAACGACTCTATTCTGCGTCCCTTGCCTGCCTTCCCGGAGAAATGCTTTACAACGATCTCATCTGAGGCGACCCGGCGGCTACTCCAGAAAAAATCTGTGAAAGGAGCTCTACGATCGAGTGCCGTCGCATGAAAATATTAGGTCAATCCGAAAGTTTTAGCACTTTTTCCTTCTCCGAGCGATATCTCCGGCTTTTCGTACCCAAATAACTTCTCTTTTTTTGAATCGACGTGAAACCTCACCTCTGCGATGGGTTTCCTCGCAAGGCGATTTAAGGCTTGCGGAGGCTCCTAGGCGGCATTTTCTGAAAGGGGCGCCGTTCGCAAAGAATGTTTTTCCCGGAAAAATCCTAGAACGCCGGAGGAAAATCGATTCTGTTCACCGGTCGAGATTGGGATCGATCGAACGCTCTTTTGCTCCCCCACAGGCTGAGGTGAACAGAATCGATTTTCCTACGGTGTCCCTGGATTTTACTGAACACTACTAATGCCACGTCAAGTCGCGCGGAATGGAAGCGCGGCTGCGAAACCAGACATCCGTGAATGCTCTTCTCATCGAAGACATCGCTACCGAAGCAAAGAGGTGGCGAAATATTCTAACCCGCATTCTTGGTGCAATCATTTTCCTAGGCGAGAGAGGATTGACGCTGCGAGGGTCTAGCCAGATAATTAAAGTTATTGAGTAGATACGACCCGTTTCTCCGGGTGCATTTGGGAGATCTGCAGAATTCTAAGAGGTTGCATCAGCGAATGCAAGTTCAGTACCTGTCTTATGAAATCCAGAATGAGTTCATCGAGTTCTGTTCTCGTCATGTCATTAAGAAAATCTTAGAGGAGAGAGCGGAGGCTAAATATGTACTATACAGTCATGGTGAATGCCATGCCGGACTCCAGCCACGTAGAGCAGACCACCTTCATCCTTCGATAAATGCGCCCCCAGTCCGACAAGAGAGCTTATCAGTTAGAGGCACGTTTCTTGGCTTTCATCGACTGTCACGGGAAAACTGGAGAAGTTATCGCGACTTTGATTTGTGATACCTTGGCTGAGCATGGGATACCTCTGATTGCCGAGGACAAGCTTATGATAACGGAAGATGCATGAGCGGCTAGTACAAGGGTGCTTAGAGTAGAATTTCGGCGAAAAACCCTTACGCTCTCTATGCACCGTGTGCAGCGCACGCTCTGAATCTCGCTGGCGACGACATTGCGCAGTGCTGTCCTAGAGCAATGTCTCTCTTCGAAATTGTTCAGAAGTGCTATGATATATTGAGGGGATGAGCCGATAGTCGTTTTTCACTTGCTCGTCGGCACTTTATTTCTGTCCGCGCTGGATAAAGCTGAGAAGCGACCACCGTGCACACAGACAGGCAGGACGCAAGGGGAGGGTTTCCGCGCGCGCAGATTCTGCTCTCTGAGGTTTCTCTACCATTCTCTCCATCTGCCCTCGCCTCTCGGCGGCGGCCGATGGGGGGCGCGTTTTGACGCGAAAACGTCTTTAATTTCATCGACCATACAGATCGAGGGTACTTCGTCCTTTGCGTCACAAATCTTGTAACTTTTCTTTGCCATAGATCCCGGAAAGCTGGGAACGTGATCTGGTATCATGTGAACGCGAATTAACGGCATAAACTACCATTCTATTTTGGTATCAAATCACGACTTCTGAGACAGTTTTTGAAGGCGTTTCATGCACACCTCTTGGAGGCCTCCAATGTGACATGAATGAAGGTTGTGTGAGATGTCTGAAGCTTATTCTGATTCGAAATCACTGTTTGATTTCGACGGGGTTTTCAGTCTTCTAGGTCGCGTTGTATTCGCGACTCAGGGGGTTACAGGAAGAATATATTCATGCGAAACTTAGGACATTTCGTGATGGGGGCCGATTTGTTCCCCTCTCTCCTTTAGTCAGCATTACTATCGTTTTTCCTCCAGGTTGTCGCCATGCCACGCGAGAATCTGGGTCTAGGTAATCTTACATACATCTCAACAAAGGCCGGCGGCCATTTTTTCTGAGGGAGAGGGTGAAAACAGCCAGGATTCTACCCGCTGAATCAACGGCGCATGTCTAGGTAACCTCACATCACAACAGAGGCCGGCGGCAGTTTTTTCGAGGGAGAGGACGGAAACAGCCAATTTGTTATACATAGTTCTCAATCTTCGATGCAATTCGTTATAGTTCTCCGATCCACCCTTGTCTGGGGTCGCTTTGGCGCGGTTGCTGAGCAATGATGTGAGAAATTGATGAAAAACTTCAAATAAGAATGCTGTCTGTACAACACGAAGATATCGATTCCGGAATGAGGGGCCAGTCTAAGGTTTTCCTAGACGCACTCATATATCGATGCGATCCGGAGAGGGTGAACGAGGTCGCCTTTCAGGTTGATACAGATGAGGAGGAAGGCATTTGCAGTCGACGATATTTTTACTACCTATGCCTAACCTATAGGTCTTCGATAAACCCTCTCTTTGTTTCCGCCCTCTACCCAAAAAAAAAAATGGCCGCCGGCCTTTGTTGTGATGTAAGATTACCTAGACCCGCGCGGTGGTGTACACTGAAGGAAGAAGCAGACGTCGTCGGTTAGGCGACAACAAAAGCTGGGAAAGTTTGCAACCGGTGAAAAAAGCTGGAAAAACGGTTTTCAGTGACTGGAAACTACCGTGCGTGTGTGTGTTGAGTGAACATTGGGTGCTAGAGCGTAATCGGAGTGACCAAGAAAACTGTGACACCTCCTCCTCGCACCGGTTCGACGACGAGCGTGACCGGTGAAACCATAACCCTTACGAGAGCCCCGAACGAGTAGGTGGAAAAACTACGCAATCAGAGAGCCTCAGACTACCCACAAGGATGCAAAAGCCAAGTGGAGCAAAAACAAACATCATCGTAGGCTGCGCGCAGCGTGAAGATGCGCTCAGCACAGAGTTCCCTGCGGAGGTGAGGAGGAGGTGATGCTGCGTGATTGAAGCGCTGAAGCACCGACGTCACTCCGAGAGAGAAAGGCATTCATCGGAGGTTTCGAAACTCATAGATGAAATAAACGCCTTGAAGCTGCAGCGAATATCACTGCAGCAAGAAGGAGAAATGGAGCAGGGAGATACGCTTCTTTGCTCCGATAATAATATTCCAAGTCGCGCGCCGGATGAAGCATAACAGAGGCTACAGAAGGAAGACCGCGCGAGCCCAGCCGAACAGATGATCCAAGAGATCAGATCGCCGGCAGTATTGTTTATAGGAGATCGGACCTTAGCGGCTATCAAACGTCAAAAAAACAAGGGCAACATTATGAGCGTCTTTGGTGGGGATCAATACGTGATATGGAGGGAGCACCGACCTCGAAGCCTCGCGAGACATGTGCGCGGAGATCAACAGAATCGTGGAAAAGTATGGAACGATTGATTTCCGCGTCCTCGTATCGTGTGGCCTGACAGATATCGAGCAGGCCAAAAAGATCAAACAGTACTGGGGATGCATGACGAAATCTTTTTTCAGCTTGGAGAGCAGCGAGAACAGTCTAGAACGGGACAGCATCTCGTTATCCCCTAGAGCAGGGTGGGCAATCCCGGGCCCATGCGGCCCGCTATGCTCGATGCTCTTGAAACTTATTCGAATGATTTTTATCGACGAAATCCGATCAAAAGAAGTCTCGGGAGAGGTCCGCGTTCTCATCGGAGATGGAATTGAGTGGCTTCCAGCGCGATTACTCGTCTCATTCCAAAGAAATATTGATATCGACTAGAAGTGAATGTGGCGATAGTCAGATTAGAAAGTGGTGGTATTCGTCGCCTCAGGCCGAAAATTTCTTTACTCGTGGAGCAACGGGTGAAGCTCGTGAGCGTGAAATCTCCTCGAAAATCAGTGAAAGCTCTCGTGCGGACCCACAATGGCATCCAAGAGAAGCGTCGCGGAAGAGAAGCGGAAGTTCAACCCGGACTGGACACAGAATTACTTTTTCGTTGAAAAAGACGGCAAGCCGCTGTGTCTCGTGTGTAAAAGCGTTCT
>NW_003805199.1:0-8853 GCF_000255335.2 Galendromus occidentalis | reverse complement strand
AAGGCCACGAACCGAGCGAGCTTCTTGATAGACNCAAAAAATCGCATCCAGTGGCCGGCCGTTCAGAGATGGAGTTTTCGTCAAAGAGTGCTCTCTGATCATCGCAGAGAGTGTGTGTCCGGAATCGTACGGGAAGTTCTCTGAAGTTGCCCTCTCAAGGAGAACCGTTTCCAGACGAATCCGTGGGATCACGGAGAACCTTGAAGAACAGCTCATAGAGAAATCAAGTTGCCTCGAATGGTGGTCCATCGCTATGGATGAAAGTACAGACATGGTGGACACGGCCCAACTCCTGGTGTTTATCCGCGCCGTGGACTCGAATATGGAAATCATTGAAGAACTGGCGGCGTTGTGCCCCATGAGTGCGACCACGACCGGACAAGATATCTGCGATGAAGTTTTGGAGGTGCTCTCGGAGCTCAAGCTCCCGCTCAACAAGATATCGGGGTGCTGCACTGATTTCGCCGCTGCAACGACGAAACTCCGGAGCCGAAGAGAGTGAGATTCGAGGGCATCCGCACGTCCCTGAGGAGGAGGGACCACCTCTTCAAGCGCAAGAAACCCCCGCCGAGAAGGACACCCTCTCGGCCGACACTACGACAGCCAGACCTCCCCAGCGAGAACCTCCAAGACGTGGATATGATAACGATCTCCGATGATGCGGAAGTGTCACTTGACCAGGCTCCGACCGCAAGTCCCCGGGAAGGGCGATTATTCATCTCCTGTCCCGTGTGGGGGTATCTAAAGATCGGTCTTACGGTCAGTGGTATCAGTTTCTTCGCCCTCATGATGACTCTGGTCATAGTCATCAACGAGAAGGAGGTTGGTGAAATGACCGTCATCAGGGAACCGACAGGAGTTCACCCGTGGTCGCGTGAATCCGCGACGAACGTCTGATCAATCTGCGCAGTTTTAACTGCAGGACCTTCGAGAGATCCAAGCTATGCTGGTCGAAATCGCGAAAATTATGTATATGTCTGAATCGGACTCAGTTCCCACCGTTGTCGGTAAGAGTTGTAGCGCTTGACGAGGTCAGCGCCTGGTTCTTAACCCCCGATCTAAGGACGGGGCAGATAATTTGTGGTGACCACAATTTCGTGGAGGTAGAGTTCAGGACGAAGATCCATTTGTCACAATAAAATCAGGGCCTCATTTCAGGCAGAATACTCAAGTCCTCTTATTTGAAAGTCAACATCCTTGTTCACTGTTAGCCGATATTATGTATCCCCTGAGTCCGGTCGAAGGCGTCTCCATCAGAAGCAAGTGGGCAGATGAAATCTGATTCCTCTGTGATCAAAGCCGCCCTCACAATGTGATCGGAATCAGCCATGGACCAGGGATCTCAATGTCGATGAGACAGAGTGTTTTGAAATTAGTTCAATAAGCGACGTGAGAAAACTCTCTCTTCTTATGGTTTGGAAAGCATGATGCCCTTTTCATGAACACTCATTAAACACAACACGAGGTTCAGGTGCTCGATCACTTTCATTTCCTTGTCCATGGAGATCGGTCGATACTCGTGGAATCGAGATGGCACTTGGAAGCAATCGACGAGCTGTGTTCGCGACACCCGCTTTGAGATTTTTCTTTCAGCGAGCATGACTGCAATACTGAGTGATTAAATCGATGATCAGCTAAATTACAACAAGTTAAGAACCGTTGATTGGCATTTCTTCGAGACCCCTGTGAATCTCAGCAGGAACAATGACTGTTGCAGTCCATCGAATCAGCTCTCCATATTCACCGATCGAAAACGCCGACATCGGTGTCGAGAGGGCCAGTCCGAGTGAACCCGTTGGTTCGCTTAGCTTGACCCGGAATTCTACCGGCATTCCTTCCCAATCATCGGCTGAATCGGGTGAACAACTCACAACAACTCTAAGGTCTCCAGTGAAGCGCGTGCCGTCGACCTTAACTCCCAGTCGACATCCAATCGTCACTCCAGTCATCTCTACGACCTGAGAATACAGTTCGTACGAGCGGAGCCAAGGATCAGTCGAGTCTAGTGAAGCCGTGATGGGTGAACACGTTGCCTATGCGTGGAGAGTCACTCGACCGTCGGTTCCCATATACTCGACTTCAACTACCACGACGAAACCTTCAGGGGTTTGGGAGCGAACCGAGCGATCATTCACAAGAATTGACTTCTTCGAGACCTCTTTTCATCCGGGGTCTTATAACCACAGCACGGCCGGAAACTACTACTCGGCGACCTAGTTCTACAACTGCTCGACCTCGAACTACTTCCAGGAAGCCCTCGACTACTACCAGTACTACCAGGGCACCGACATTACCCCCGTCAACCACCAAGAAATTTGTTGCTCTCACCACTATCAGACCGTCCAGCACTACTGAGTTCTCACCTCTTCAAGCACCCAGTTCAACGACACCAAAGCCCGCTATGTCGAGGAGTTCTGAGATTCCAGCGGAGGGAACACTAGACCAGAAACCCACTACGACCAGCGAAGCAAGCATTTCCAAAACAACGCGCGTTCAAGAGCCAGGTGAGCGGATTCGAATTGATTTGAAGAGATATAGGTGTACACGTTTGGAGAACGTAAGACTGCATTCGACCTCAAGAGCGCAAGTGTGTGTTGATTCAAATCCATTTGGCTATCCCGAAACATGCTCTGGTCCTGAAAATTGAAAATGCCGAAACCAGAGCTTCTGTATCGGATGGAGCTGCAATAGGATCACACTGTTCTCGCTTCACAGTCTATTCAACCTAATGACAATGAATTTGCTGCTTTCGTATGGGAGCTCCAAAATGTGCTTTTATTCTTTGGGATTAATGCCTGTATGAGAAGATGAAGACTAATCAAAGATCAACTGCGGTTGATCGTTACGGTCCTCCAGGACTCTCTTGAGGTGCGTCACGTAATGGTGCATGGTCGCGTCGGAGTCGTTTCAGAGCGAAACGACGGAGAGCGACTTAGCCTATCACCAGAAGAACTAGGCTCGTGGAGATCGAATAGGCGATTAGGGCTTTTAGCCACACCATATTCGCAGGTGACGGAGGATTCGGTGGAGTCGGTCCCGGCGTAGGAGTGGGCGTGTTAAAATACAGACAGCTTTCAGTAAAGTAGCTGTAACATTCTCAGTGTGATTACGCAGGGTAGTGAGGCAATCTTGTGTGACCCAGATCGGAGGAACTCCCTTCTTCCGATCTGGTGATGCAGACGACCCTGGTCTGAAGGACTCCCGTCTTCAGACCAGTGCTTATGCAAGTGATGCTTTCCACTAGGGTATATATACTGATAATAAAGACTCGCACAAGCGAGGAGCTACTGATTCACAACGAATCCCTGTATCTTTATTCCGCCGTGATCTTCCAGGCTCACAGCTTACTTTCAGATCTAGTGTCCACCGACTGACCACCAGTGGGTTAAATCCAACAGGGCGGTAGTTCGTGGCGTTTTAAATATTCCCAGATGTCATCTCCACCCTTGGGAGGTTTGTTCATACGGAGACACACGACTTTCCGGGATGCCAATTCCATGCAGCGATTTTCGAATTCTGCACAGTAGTCCGGAAAGTGCGTGGGGGACAGTTCGGAGATATAACATGACCTATTTCGAACCTGGCTCTTGTTTGCAATCTCGAAGATATTCAAAATATGCCGTTCCACTCGTCAGCAGGCTAAGCATGACGAGGGTCCGAGCGACTGCCGCCATGGTAGAAGCCTGCAATATCGAGAAGCGTCTCAAGCTGGGCTGCATCCAAATGCTTCGTTAGGCAATCCGCGGCGTTCGAATTAGTGGGACAGTAATCAACGTCGATATCTTGATTTTGAAGTCGTTCTCTGATATGAAAACATCTCACCTCGATATGCTTTGCTTTTCTAAACTGGTGGGAGGAATTGATTAAGCGAAGCGTTGATTGACTGTCCACGAGCACTTCCGGCTTCACTTGAAAATCTAACTCAGCTAGGAGGCGAGCGCTCCAGAGTGCGGACTTCCAAGTTTCTGACGCCGCAATAAGTTCTGCTTCCATGCGTGGAAGCGTAACACAGCCTTGGCGTTGGCTGGTCCACCCAACCGTTCCGCCCCCAAATCTGAGAAGAGAGCCGGTGGTGCTCCGTCTGGTGCTCTCGTCGCCGGCGTAGTCCGAGTCACTAAAACAATCCAGCTCGGGTGAATCGTTACTTGTGTAAAGCAGTCCGTTCTTCTGGGTGCCTTTGAGATACCTCAGAACTCGGAGTCCTTGTTTCCAGAGTGCAAGATCATTGATCTTGCAATCAGTCATACCAAATCGCTCAAGTAAATCGGAAATATACTTGGATTGGTCGACTCGAGTCTCACGACGATCTTCTGACACTTTGGTTTTCCATGTGATGAAATTCTCCCCATCTGGTGCCAGGATGATACTGCTTGCAACACGTGGTCGTGGGCCGCACACGATCGGCTCATTGGTCGAGACTTGTTGCCTCGGTTGATTTGCTTCTTCTTCTTCGCCTACATCTATGTAGCCGTGAGGGGCTCTGTAGTCTCGAGAGGTGAGCATTGTTGATTTACTCTTGCACTTAGAGAATTTGCACTAGAACACGGAGCACTATCGTGCTAATAACGTGAAGAATTTAATGAATTTATCGATACCTCGGCTAGCGAACACACTGCGTAACTGGCGAACGTTCCCCCTGATGGGGATTCTTTATTCCATCCTTATATAGTGGTCCAGTGAAAAGGGTTACATTGTAACAACTGCTCAGGGTTAGCTAATTGTTCAGATACTAAGGGTTACAGAAGAACACTGACAATGAAGCGTGCGGAAGGGTTGAGAAATTACCCAGGGACGTTCCGCTCTGGTGAATTCACTAATTCTAGCCACAGGGATTTCTGGGCGCATACTAGACTGACAACTCAATATATTTCATCAAGTATGTCCACCCAATCTGACTCCTGGGCATCAACTTGGTCAGCCCTCGGACCCAGTCCGAAGTCCTCGCGCAGGACCGGGAATTTCGTTCTTGTGAGACATCTAAGCTCGATTGCCTTGAGCGTGATGGCCTTCTCGGAGTTATGCCTGTTGCGGATTTCGAGATTGTGAACGCCGCAGTTGAATACGTTGGTTACTCGACCACCCGCGGTAGAGATCGCCGTGTCAACGTGATCGTCGGGTTTCGAGCGGAGTTCCTCGACTAACGCGTTTGTTATGTGGGAAGACTGAGATCCCGGGTCAACGTGATCGTCGGGTTTCGAGTGGAGTTTCTCGACTAACGCGTTTGTTATGTGGGAAGACTGAGATCCCGGGTCAATGAGTATCCGACACGGAACCTGTTTTCGTCCGGTCTCCGCCCAGGCGTGGGCTGTCCAGAGGTACGTTGGTCTGTCATTTCATTTTTATTTTATTCGTCCAAGAAAAACATGACAGATGGATAAAAGTCTAGGCTACAGAAGATGCGTGCCCTATTGCTCCACAAGATTCTACATGATAGAGTTTGATAAAGGTCTCTCCACAAAATTTACATGAGCAGTCCATCGGCGCATAACAGTCTCGTTTGGTACAAAGCAGGTGGTGATATCCGTGCCACGTCATTCTGCACACCAGTTTCCTATTCTGTTGATTGTTGCTTTTCCATTTCTGCGTCCTGAACGCAAGTCCATCTGTGAATTCAGATTCTTCGAACTTCTGGCGCTTCTCCTCCAGGAGCACCGCGTAGTCCTCCTTGACTTTCTCCGCGATGGTCATCTTGCTCAGGAGTAGGTCTTCTGAGAAGCGTCGCTCGCCCGCTAGCCTTATCTCGAGCGTCGATGGCGCGTTGCTCGGTAGTCCGAGGGCCGCTCTTAATTCTGTCTAGCTGGTCGAGGTTCCCCATATTCAGGTCCCCTGCCATCGACTCTATCTGTCCTTGACCTGCGGCTTCGCGTTGAGGAACGAAGCCGTCTGTCGCTGGTCGACATTGAATGGTGCTTTATTGCAAATAGTCGAATAATGTTGTCCCTTGCAGTAACGGCAGGGGCTCTGAAGTTCTCTTTGCGATTCTTGGATTCGTGGTTGAGTCTTAGGCATCTCAAACAGGCATTCTTGGCCTGGGCGCGTTCCTTCCGTTCTTGCGCAGAGAGAACTGCTTTACATCGAAGCGACCTGTTGTGTCCGTGGGGGTTCCGGTGGGACAGGCCGACCCGGAGGAGCCTGAGTAGATGCTACGTGCAAGTTATTCGATGAACTCCAGTATGACGACTGATGGTGTCGCGCACCGAACCGAGTACCCTGATTGGTACTGCTGGCGTCTTTCTTTCGGAATGCCGGCGATCTGTAGCCGCGGCGCTGATAACTAACGATTTGTTGATCTTGTTGGCGATGGCGCTGTTGTTGCAGCGGGTTTCGATGCGAGCCCGAAGGCCTGTGGAAGCTGAGCGCTTCTATCGTTCTGGACTGTTCCTCCAGGAAAAGTATCAGCGCCTCGAGCCTACTCGTCTGTGTACTTCTGTCTCTATCTCTGAAAACGTCCATGAACCTATGTTGTATATCTCTGGAAGGTTTATCTAGGATCTTGTTGGCGAGAAGTGGAGAAAGTGTTGTGTTCGTTTCGCCGAGTCAAATGAGCGCAAGTATGTGTTGAGAGACCGAGTTAACGAAAAGGGGCAACTTTTCGTATCGTGAGTCACCTCCAGCTGACGGGAGATGCCCCAGCGCGCGAAGGTGGCTGTCTTCAGCGATTGAATCATCGCCGAAGTGTCGTTCCAGAATGTCCCTCATCACGCTATAGTTTTCTGCTAGTACGTCAAGATGCTTCACACCTTGTAGAGCCCTTCCAGACAACGCTTGCTCGAGGTGAATGATCTTCTGCAGATCCGAGATGTTCAGTCGTGGACGAATATGTTGAAGGAGTTCGTGAACCTCCGGAACTCACGAATATCCCCGCTGAATCTTGGCAGCTTGATGTTTTTTGGACAGCTTCGGGAGAACGCTGTCCTGGTTCTCGATGGGGGCTGTGGTAGGAGGTGTGCGATTGGGCAGCATCGGAATCCGCCAGCCCGTCCCCCACTGAGACCCTCGGTTCGGGCTCCGCGACTCATTGCTGTTCTCAGAATCGGCGTGGAAGCTCGGCTGCTGTTGGCGCGCCACCGGCGCTCGAAGAGTGGCATGATCATCCGTGGATGTCTTCGTGATGTCCATACTCGGAGGTCCCGCCCCGCGAGGAGTCTCGCGCGGCTCCTCCGTGCCCTTGCTTAGAGTTGACTTACGCCAACCTTCACGACTTGCACCTTGCCCGCCCGTCGGGACCTTCTGGTGAAATTTCGGATTGTGAGCTGACTGTTGTGGGAAGTCTGAATGTGGATTCTGTTGTATCTGCAGTGTATTCGCGGGTTATAACGAAGTGATGCACCTTCCTATATAAGAGGAAGCGGTTTTCAAAATAAACTACTTTTCGCTAACATCGTTATCGGTACACGACATTTGGCGCAGTCGACAAGTCACTAGAACCAAGGTCTGAGTCTCAGGTTACTCCCTTGTAACAACAAGCCTTGGACAACAAGCGAAGAGTTCCGGCCGAATTTCACTGCCTGGTCGGAAAAGCTCTCGCGCGAGTGGTGGTTGACGGGCAGTACCTTACACGGCACCTGAATCAAATATGGAAAAGATCCATCGATTCCCTCGGCGCTACCGGACAGGAAGCTGAGGATTTGTTGCCATCTCTGCCCGCTGCTCCAAACGAAGTCATCGTTCCCGCTGCTCCAACCGCGGTCGTCATTCCACGTCGCTCGTCGCCCGGAAACTCCATCTCTCCTCCTGGTTCGCCGACCCTTCAGACGACTCAAAGGGTCCAGCCCTCTCGAGAAGTCAAGAAGCCTACGGACTACGGTGCGCTGGCGGGTTTCCGCCGGCTGCTGGGGCATAATCGCTAGGGAGGGAGAAATGTACTGTATTCGCGGGTTATAACGAAGTGATGCACCTTCCTATATAAGAGGAAGCGGTTTTCAAAATAAACTACTTTTCGCTAACATCGTTATCGGTACACGACAGTATCCATGTCGGACTCTTTCACCAGGAACTGGCGAAGTTCCTTGAGATATCGTATGGCCGCGCGGACGTCCCTCTCGACACGGCTGGCCTCCACGCAGAAGTCCATGCTCTGATCGGTTTCGGATAGATCCGAGATTAGGTCGATTGTTGCCAGCCTCTTGCTCAAGATGGAGAGTAGTGTATCGCTGAGTTCGTCTACTTCAGGGTTTCCCAACCTTTCTCGGACCAGGGAACCCCGGAGGGTTCCGAAAAGCTTCTCCCGGAACCCCTCAAGGGTTCCGCGAATCCTCCCGCGGAACCCTCAATTCATCATTCATCGTTTCTTTCACACTACATCGCGGTTTCGCACAGAAGAAATGACACCCGAGGCACGTTTCCATGAGGACATAACTTATTCAGTTGTGCGGAGCCCTTGGCTCATGTATTTACACATATGTATCTCACGACGCGTGAGGATTTATATTAAGGATCAATGCGAACGTTGGTGTTGCCTTTTTTCCGAAATTTCCCCGAAATCCGGCAACCTGTCAGACAGTTGGACTCTCATATCGTTCTCCGCATCCAAGCGACTTCTGTATTTGGTCTTAGTTGCCGTGTATACCGAGAATCCCGTCTCACACCGACAAGTGCTGACAAAAGGCACCACGACGCGCAGTGCTCCTTTGTGATGGATAGATTTTCACGATTCCACGGGTCACCAAATTCCGAACGAGAATCTCTTCGATAATGTCCCCTCTGTTTGAAAACTGCATTCGAAATCCCGCGCTTGGGGGCCGTGTCCTACGGTGGTTTGTTTGTCTTCTGGAGCGGCATTTTTCAAGAACAGCGCATTCGGCTTGAAAGTTTGATGAATTATTGCATTAATGCTTGATAATTGAACCGAGT
>NW_003805198.1:0-11985 GCF_000255335.2 Galendromus occidentalis | reverse complement strand
GCATTATGAGCATTTTCGCTCATATCTACCCTCATCTCAAGAGATATTCGGAGACGATTTCGAACTATTCTCGGATGCCTGAGACGAATGATATCTACCAAGATACTACAGAAGAAATATCATAATCTATAACCGAAAAACACCGCCTGGAGCGGGAGAACTGTATTCACAATCAAATCTTCATTATGAGAATCACAAAAAAATAACCTCTTGGTCATCAGCCCTGGAAAGGGAGAAATCGGTAGATCAGTTTCCGGTCTGGACACTTTCGCTCAAAGACGTTTCTCTGAGCATCGCCACGGATGGGCGGTAAAGCACCCAGCGGGACCACCGAAATCATGCGTGTCGCTGGTGCGACAGAAAACAAGAGAACGCATGAGCCTTGGATCGGGTTTGAGCACAAAGTAAAATCCAAAAAATCATTACATTCAAAAGCCGCCAGAGAGATCACCGAGACATCCGCGCGCGACGGATCGGGAACTTGACTACTTGTCGGCGGATCTTTTCGATCGGACTCTAGAATCTCGTTTTCTAGATCGAGAATTCTTGTGGCGTTCGCTTGTGGCATAAGTCTCCTCAACAACCTGAATGGCGCGTCGGTGGACAAACCTCTCGGTTCCACTACGGGATCCGTCAGACGATAGTGAACTCCTGCGGAGATCAAGACACTAAGTAAACTAAGGACCACCATGATCCAGAACGCGACTTTCACCCACAGGGGATAATGTCTCAAAGCCCGAGCAGCATCCAACAACCTCAGAATGGAGTCCAACCAAGGCTGAACTTCCGGTGGTACGTGAGCAGCGAAGGGGGCAGCACCCGGACTCTGGAAGTACCGACCTTCCGATTGGATCGGACTTTGAGCACTCTGCAAGTGCGAAATTTGACGAGGCTGTGTTTCGGCCAAACGACCCGCGGAAGATGAGACTGGATCTCGCGTTCTGATCGCCGGTGCGAATGAACTTTCCCCTGATGACTCAGATACATCGATGAGCGGAGCATCGCTCATTTGATCGGTTTCATCTAGAGCAACATCCGAGAGAGTTGACGGACGACTCCCACGCGCCCTCATCTTTCTGATGACTTCTTTTTCGGCCTCATTCAGGGGTCTGTCGCTGACCATGACTCCTATTCAGAGTTAAAGAAAAAAAAAATCAAAGATACGGAAAAATATCAGTGGCTCATAACACTTTATCCTCGATCGACTTGGGTCAGATATAGATTCAAGTCCGCCAGACCAACTTGGGCCCAATGTCAACCACGAGGACCAAACCAACCTGCACGTGGATCGACCCGGGGGATTATCGACCACAGAAGAAAAATCTGACGCTCTGGAAGCGTTCACCCTGGAGGTATTGCACTGAATGCAGATCTCGGGAAGTTTTTTCGACGAAGGGATGCAAAACCTGAAGATTCCACGGAAAGGGCTCTGGAAGCCGGTGATCGACACGACGTCTCGGAACGAAGACTTAGCGAAGCGACCACTCTGGTCAACGATTGATCGCGGAGTCACCGAGAACGTGTCGCACGCCACAATCACCGTTTCCCTCTCCCTTGAGATTCGAGCATATTCCATGCAAGTGCACATCGTGCACCATCAACTTCTAGAACTTTCCGTGCACGAGTTGCACGTCTTCAACTTATCAAACGTTCCGGTCAAGTCTCGAGGAACGTACACCTATCAACGACGGAACCTTCTCGAAGGAATCGAATGGAATGCTCAACCTTCGGCTACAACCATCAAAGGGAATCACCGCACCTCTTCTAATCAATCTCAACGATCCAGAATCTTCAAAATCTGATGTTTCTTCAAACAGGGGGGATATGCTGAAATATGGAGTTCGCTTACAATTAGCTCTATTCTTGTTTGTCAGAAACCTCCGACGCATATACCTTGTCCAGATGCTAAATAGACACAATCAGATACTTTTCTAGTTCAGCGACCTAGTTCTAAAACTCCGGATGTAAATCTAGGACGTTCACTCTCTTTACCTACTGGATCCTTAACACAAATATCATCCTATATATTCAACGAATAAACGAATAGAGATACTCTCTGCTCTGTGACCACACAGAAGGCATCCTCGTCATTCTGAAGTCTGAATTCTGTCCTCCTCCTGGTATCCCGACTGATCTAGTGAAGTTTCCACTCACGGAAATTCCTATCAAATAGCTTGATGGCCGTCGCAATGGAGAGTTTCTGAGGGTTGGTGATGGTTGCGAAAGCCACGATCGTTCTCCGGACTCTGTTCTCGATGTGTGAGCTGAATGATCGCGCTGACGTTCAATCAATCAAATTTATGGGGGATGTCAGAGGTAGATACGCATGCCGAGGGACTCGACAGCATAGGGTAGAAGGCGGACTGCACGGAGGGGCTCCGAGATCGGCGCGGACGACACCCACAGTGCCAACCCAGGAGGTAACGTTCAAGGTATCTCAAACAACAAAGATTTTTCCCGGGGAAGCTAGTCTGGTCGGTAATACATCGGAATATCGAGGTAAAGAAGGAACGATCATTATTCGCCCGAATGTGGCCTTGATGCAGAAGAAGAGTCTCATCTTTCCAACGGCACTAGCGAACTTACAAAAAGGAAATTCGACCGTTCTCGTCGAGAACCATACCAAAGAGCGGATCACTTTACCCATAGGCATGCACATAGCAATCGGGCAGGAAACGGCGGGGAGACATGAGAGTCGAGCCGTCGGCGTCGCCGCCATCGAGAAACCGACGACAGGGAAGCTGTGGTATACGACTATCGAAGAATCTCTCGATCACTGAAGACACTGATGTTTTCTCGAATCGGGGAGACTCCGAGAGCGATACGCACTGATCTATTCGCAATGATGGTTGTTGTTCTCGATTAGGTTCTTCCGAACCCCGAAGTACGTGAATTCCGGGATCCGAGAAATTGAGGAGATAACCCTGTGAACGTGATCACCGGGTTGAATGTGTATTTCGAGAGAGAGATAATTTTAAGATGGATGCCCCCGTCAGAATTGATGATTACTTGAAATCTGATACGGCTTGCCACCCCGAGGGCATGTCAGATCACGTCACAGATCGTGTCCGTGTCTACAACCGGTAGTGGCTGTCTTTGCCCCCTACTGTCGTGCACCGCGCGGCGTCTCCGTGAGCGGCTGTCGGACAGACGGCGCATGCGCAGTGCCCGGCGATTCTTTCCGAATACTATCGCCGACATAACTATCGCCCGAGCTTTCGGTCTCCTTACAACTGATAATGACAATGGTAAATAATAACAATATCCTTTGATTTAACTCTGCTATTCCTAAAGCATTAATCAAGGAGCTCTCAACTAAGGATGAAGTGTAGAGACAAGGCGGTTTGACCGACCGAACCAAATCTTTAGCACAACTATCGCCGGCCGTGAACATCTGTATGTCTTTTCCCCATGTTGCGCAACCTGCCCCCGTGGGGCTCTTCGTCACACTCCCCCCCCTGGAATGCAGGCCCAGCCGGCAGTCCGAGATCACGCTGCCGATGGGTCATATTGGCGCCGTTTTTCCAAATTATGCCCTCTCTTCTTGTTTGTTTCTGCTCTCCGGGAGGCGATCTCCAGCGCGCGTTCTTTCACTTCTGCTCTTGTCTGTGTCTCGAGCTCACTCTCAACTTTCGTGATGAATACGTCCTCGCATGATTGGAATACTTCTCCGATGGGCCTCTACCTGGAGGCCCTCGAAGAGGTTGAACCGGAGCTCCGAAACTGGCTTCGTTGTGATGCTACGGCCCTGGTCAAGCTCGCCTGGCTCGGCCTTACTGAAGAAGAGCGGGCCCCTTTTCGGGAGGCCTCACGCGTCTGCCGCGGGCGAGTACGGGGCCATCAGCCCAGCTCGCTCAACGTTCCCCCCGCACCTCGGGTGCTGAAGTAAGTGATGTTCAGTTCTTGCTCTTTCTCTCCTACCACCTTGTGGTCTTTAAACTTATCTCTTTGTTGTGTTGACTCAATTTTGATTTATATGTAGGTACATCGTCCCCTCCGCGTGGCACGCAGGAGACTATATGTACCTGCTGCACATCACATCGAACAAATGGCCCCGGGCCATGACCGTTCCTGCCGGAACCCCACGGGGGGAAATGACGCTCCCGGAGCCGCCCCCACCGTGCAGGGCTGTGTCGAAGCTCTTGCCCGTCGGAGTCATCGAGGGTACCGGCGGCTCCAGGAGCAAGACGCCCGCGCCTCGATTCCGTCCTACGAGGAGGTCCGGGAGCGGATCTTCTCCCGGGCTGAGCCCCAAGAATAAACTTCGCCTCGGGCTTTATTCCCACTTGTTCCCAGTATTTTCCTTTCATCGTCATCCCTGCTATGATCCGTTCTTCATCGTATACTCTTTACTCGTCTGGGGAAATTATTGGGTATATTTTCTTGATTGGTCTGATGAATATTGGTCCCCGAGCCGTCTTGACTGTGCATGAGCGAGCTTTCTCTGGTTTCGTGTGCTCTGGGAATCCAATTACTCGGCATAGCGGCAACAGAGCCCTGTTGTGGTTTGTGTCTTCTAGAAGACACACATCTCCGATTTTCAACGGCCGAGCCTCCACCGGAACTCTGTTGTGGGCTGTCCTCAGGAATTGAAGATATTCGTTTTGAAACTTTTTCCAGTACGCGTTGAGAATTCTTTGTTGGTGCGTCCAACGTCGTGAGAATATTATTTTGTCGGCTTCCCCCTTGGTTTTAGGTTTCAGATCGTGTTGAGGAATTATCGCCGTCGTTTTATATCCGAACATGAGATCTGCCGGGCTGAGGGCCTCGCTTTCATCCGTGCCCGAGGCTACTGTTGTGATTGGTCTCTGATTGACCATTGCTTCTATGCCGGACAGGATGACTTCGAGGTCTCTGAAATGTGGAACGTTCGTCCCGAGGACCTTCCTTAAAGATCTTTTGATTGTTTGCACTTGTCTTTCGAAAAAGCCCCCGAACCAGGGGCTGGATGGCGGGTTGAATTTCCACTCGATGAATGAGTCAGCGAGCCAGCGTCTCATCTCGGGGTCTCTAATGTGTTCGTAAAGAGTTTTCAGCTCTTTTGCCGCACGGACAAACGAGGTCCCGTTGTCGCTGATTATTTGTTTGACATACGGGTATCTGTTGACGAATTTTTGAAGAGCCCCGAGGACTTCTGCCGTGGACAAGTCTGTCGTGACTTGAATATTAATTCCTCTTGTCACGCAGCAGGTAAACAGCAAAATGTACCCTTTTCCCGCCTCCCCTGAGTCCTTCTTGTATCTTATTGGACCGCAGAAGTCGCAGCCGGTATAGCCGAAAGGCGCCGAGCGCTCGATGCGGAAGTAGGGAAGGTTTGCGATGGGTAGCTGAGCGGCTTCTGCAATGAAGATCTTGCAGGTCGCGCATTTCTTGATAATGTCTCTTGCTTGACGCCGGGCCTGGATCATAAGAAAGTTTTGTCTCAAGTGATGAAGAATCGTGTTGACTCCTCCAAAATGGAAACATTTATGTTCATGTATATCCTTCAAGACGAGTCGGGACAGATTGCAGTCTGGGAGGATTATAGGTTCCTTTTGATCCGACGAGAGGTCATTCGAGTTGATGAGACGAGTGCCACATCGAATTACGCCGTCTTTATCAATTTTCGGGTTGTATTGAAAGGGTTCACTCGACTTTTTCGGCTTTCCCGCCTGTTTCCCCAGACATTCTTTGAAGTACGCTGTTTGGATGAGTCTAATGAGACTCAGCCGGGCCGCCCTCATTTCCGATGTCTCGATCTCGTTGAAGGTTTTTTTACTGGTGTGGCTCGTTTTCTGTCTGCTATTCTCCTTTTTGCGAGGCGAGATTTCTCGATCAATCTCTGCATGAGAGCCCAGAATCGGATTGCTTTGCCCCATGAAGAAAAGCTGTGCTCGAAGAATATTTTCGGTGTGTTCTCCGTTTTGGGTGGTTTCAGCGACATGTTGATCGCGACAATCGGCTTACATTCGTCTTCCATGACGTTCTCTTTCGGGGACAGTGCTGCGTTTTCCGCCTTCATCTTCGAATGTAGTTCCTCGTCCGGTAGTTTGAGCCATGACGGTCCCGTGAACCATAGCTTTTTGGTCGCTGCCTGGGATATGTCATATCCTCTTGAAATAATGTCTGCCGGGTTTTCTAGGCTTCGCACGTAATTAAAATGTGCGTGGTCTACCAAGTCCTGAATCCGCCTCACTCTATTCGCGACGAAGGGTTTGAATGTTTCTGGCTTACAGCGGATTCAGCCGATGTCACTCGAATTGTCGGGGTAGAAATGTGTATGTGTCGCGGCCGTGCCGATGAAAGAGACGATAGATTTGCTCATCCTAGCTCCAATGAGCGCGGCAAGCAGTTCGAGACGGTGTATAGTCATCTGTTTCACCGGGGCTACTCTTGCTTTTGACATGATGAAGGTCGTGACCGGATTCTCGCCCGGGGCTTGTTCTCTCAAATATGCGACGCATCCGTAGGCCCCCAGCGAAGCATCACAGAAGATGTGTAGAGTGCGCTCTTTGATTGCTGAGCGGATCATCTGTCGTGGGATCGACGGTAGGTCTGCATTTTGAAGTTGTCCGATTATTGTTTCGTATTTAGTCGCGTGTTGTCCTGGGAGCGGAGTATCCCAGCCCAGTTTCAGCTTCCATGTCTCTTGGAGTAGGATTTTTGCGTTGATGGTGAGGGGAGCTATGATTCCTAGCGGATCGAATACTGATGCTAATCCTTCAAGAAGCTTCCTCTCCGTCGGTTCGCCCGCGGCCAATATCTTCAAGGCTTTTTCTTTGGGTACCGACAATCGGTCTGTGGTTTGATTCCATGGTATACCGAGAAATTTTGCGTTGACTTGGTCGTATGAAACTACGGGGTCCGTGACCGGAGAGTGCTTCTTGACGAAACTCCCGAGATGTTGCGAGTTGGATGACCATTTTTTCAGGGGCATTCGACCCTCTCCGAAGATCGCGAATGCTCTCGCAATTCTGTACTCCGCTGACTGGATACTATCTGCACCGAATGCGACGTCATCGACGTAGAAAAAGTCGATTATTTCTTGGATGAACTTGGCGTCCTTCGGGTACCTTCGTTGTGCGTCTCTCGAGTGGTGAATCAGACCTCGACAATGTAGATATGGTGAACATACCAACCCGAAGTCGAGTCGATTTGCCCAGAACTCCTGGATCTTAGCTTGCGGATTGGAACTGATTCCCAGGGGCCATTTGAAGCGCAGGAACGTTCTGTCATCATCCGCTATTTTGAATTGCTGAAAGGCCTTTTCAATGTCTGCTGTCAGGGCGAATTTGTATTTTCTGAAGTTGAAGATCACTTTAACAATGTCGGGCAGGAGGTTAGGGCCTCGATGTAATACATCATTCAGCCCCGCCAGATTCGACTGCCTCGCGCTTGCGTCCTTAACTAGTCGTGTTTTAAGGCCGGAGCTGCCTCCGGATTCGTCTTGAAGACCGCTTGGACTGGAAGGTAGTGTGCGAGCTCGAAGTTTTTCCTGGACCGTGCCGGTTCTGCGAAATCCATATCCAGAAGTCCTTTGATTTCGTTATCGACTGCTTCCAGTTTGGTGGGGTCTAATTGCAGCTTTTTGAGGAGAGAATGTAGTCTGGAGTGGGCCAGCGCCTCATTGTCACCGAGTGTGTGGATGTTTTCCTTGAAAGGAAGACGGAGGATGTAGCGGCCTGTGGCACCGCGCTTGGTGGTCCTCCTGAAGTGTTCCTCCAGCGCCTTGTTCAGATCGTCCTCTTCTGCTTTTTTATCATCGTCTACCGACAGCCCGAGTTCTTCTGTCTGCCACAGGAATTGAATATCTTCGTGTGTTTCTCTGCTAGTTCTCTGTAATTGAGTTTCCTTCGACTCTTCCAGGTGGAGAGCCTCTGTGGTCCTCCCACTTGGAACGATTGTTGCAGGTTGTATGAGCTCGAAACCGCAAAACTTCGGTAGCGTCATGCCCGACGACTCCTCCCGAGTTCCTCCGAAGACCCATCCGAACGTGGATTTGAATGCAAACACATTGTCGAGTGTCCGTGACTCTCCGATGCCAATTTTCGCAAAGTATTCGGAGCCCACCAATATGTCCACTGGATCGGATTCTTGTCCTTTGAAGTGGTCTGCGATGGGGTGTAGATTGAAATTTTCCCTCATAATGGGGAGTCTGGACCTTGACAAGCACTTCAATTCCGTGGCCCTGATCTTGATATATTTGTTTTCCGCGAATCTGCTTCTTAGGATTATTTCGTGGATACCGCAGTGGTGCATGTTCAGTATCTGGCCGCCAGCTATAGACATTGTGATGTCTGATGTCTGTATAGTCTGATGGTTTTGAGTTCAGTTTCTGCGCCATGGATTTGGTGATATGAGAAGATTGAGATCCGGGGTCGATGAGAATTCTGCACAAAATCCTTCCTCCCCCGTATTCAGCCCATACGTGAGCTGTCCATAAAAAGACGGGCTCGTCTCCCGAATCGGTCCCTAAGTTGATTGACGAATGTTTGACTGGTTTAGCGGTCGTATTGAACGGAGCCTTTGCGCAAATGATTGCGTAGTGTTTGCTGTTGCAGAATCTGCATGGGTTATTCGGTCCGTCCCTGCAGTTCTTTGGCAGGCGAGTGAGCCTGAGGCATTTGGTGCAAGCGTTGCGCTTCCGACGAAAGCGTTCGACACGTTCTTGTACGACAAGTTGTTGGAATTTTGGTAGTCTTGTCTCTCGAAGCGCTTTTGAGGATCAAGACTTTTTGCCTTTGCTGATGGTAACTCTTCCGTTGGTTATCGCCGTGCGTGAAGTTTGTTCCCGCGCGTGAGCTTGCGTGAGGTTGGTAGCCGATTCTCCTTCCCGTGAGGTCTCGAATAGACTCAACCGTATTGGATTCGATTCTGAGAAACGTAATGAGGGCCTCGAGCTTCGACGTGTTCGTCTGCGGTACCGTATGATTGATTCTGAAATAGTCGGCGAATCTAATCTTTGTGTCGTGCGTTCGTTTTTGTAGGACTCTGTTGGCGAACGCAGGTGTTAGCGTGTTGTATGATTGGCCGAGCGATATCAATGCTAATATATGTTGGCATATAAGGTTCACAAAATTCGGTAACTTATCATGAAGGATGACCGATCCCGTGGATAGTATTTTATCCAGTTCATTCAGATGGCTATCCTCGGCCATGTTTCTTTGTCCGAAAACCTCCTTTAAGGGAGCTCCTTCATCGCCGTGTAGTTTTCAGGTTGAATGCCCAGATGTTTTACGCACGCCAAGGCCTTTCCGCCTAGGGCTTCCCGGAGAATCACAAGTTTTTGGAGATCCGGGATCTGGCGGCTGTGGACGAACGTGTCGAACATTCCGATGAAATTTTGATATTCTTTCACATCGCCGAAGAATTCTGGGAGCTTGAGGTTTTTGTTCAGCTTCGGGAGACAATTATTCGGATTTTCCGTTTCTTGGGTATTCCCTGTGCTGTTAAATGCTAGCGGTGGAAACCCGAAGTTTGCCCCTTCCGCGTTTCCCCCAGGAACATGGTACCTGAATTTCTCCCACGGCATACCCCCACCTGGTTGTCCCGCGTCGAATGCAACCAGGTTGGGCCCGATTGACCCAGCGGTCGCTGAGAAAGAGGCGTTTTCGTGGAGCAACGAGAAAAAAGTGACCGATCATTTCCAAAACGCCCGCAACAGGTGAAGTTGGCCGAAATCGTCCCCGCTAGGGACGGGATTGTGTCAGTCAGAGCGAGAGCTTTTGATTCGTGGGCTATTTCATATAGTTCCATTGAGCCCTTCGAAAGTTGGGGCCGGGACGAGGAGAGAGAGTAAAAGTCCCGACTAAAGATGACCACCCTGTACACGAACACGTCGCGACGTGCGCATCTTCATTCGACCGCGACGTCTGCATTTCGTTCTGCTGTGCTCGAAAGGAACCGAGCCCAGAGCTCATTCCTTCACATTTTTATCCAATCCATCGCGAACCGATAAATCGAAAAGCCACCTTCGTGGCCGAGTTGTCGTAGTGGCCGAGTAGTCGTAGTGGCCGAGTTGTCCCCGCGGCCGAGTAGTCGTAGTGGCCGAGTTGTCGTGGTGGCCGAGTTGTCGTAGTGGCCGAGTGATAGGTTTTCTCGGCTATCTAGCCTACTAGCTCTGGCTGCGGTGAGCTCGAATCGATGCTGTGCTAGATACAACTGGGACAACGGCTAATAAAGACGAACTTGCTTGGTGTGAAATACCAAAGGCTCCCCCACTAGCACTGAGCTTTATTATGCCTTATATAGTACTGGAAGGAAAGGGGCAAGTCAGTAACCCGTCCACAGCAATTATGACGGTCACTGAACTTACACTAAGTTACAGAATACTGAAGTCATTGTTCCAGCGTCCGGTCTGGACACCGTGAGTCAACTCATGGTCATTAGAATTTTTCTGGGTAGCTACTTTAGCCCATCAACTCCCCCCTACACAGAAAAACAGGGGCTTGATGAGTCAACCCTTTTGTCTCTAATTACAAACCATTATTCTCATCCGCTCCACGAACGCTTCTACGGTTCGGGCTTTGCTTTCTCATACATGACGCTGACTCGCTTAGCTTATCCAAGCTAGACTTCTGTTTCACCTATCTAAGCCATCTCCGCGTGTGGCTAGAAGAAACGCTATGTCACCTTCCAGACATGGTGCTGATTCCCAATCTCCAAGCTTTGCTCGAGATTACCTTATCCGAGCCATCCCTCAGTGCTGTTAGTAATCAAGCAATGAAGTGCGCGAATGTGAGCTTCAGTCTCGGCATTATCCATCGAGACTGGCATGCGATTAAAACTTTGGGATTTCCGATTATCAATGCTGACCAAATGTCCGCACAATTTGTCAGAGCTTCTGATGTCTCTGATTTGACCGATAATTTCGCATCTCCCCTCGAAATCCTCTCTCAATTTTGAGGCTTACTTAAGGAGCTTCATTCATTCCAAAGAAAAAACAGTATCTTTCTGCAGCATCGTTTCTGTGAACCATGGAACAAAAACCACCGACTCCTGTCATTTCCGGTCCGATGCTAGCCAACGTGATGAACAATCATGGTATCGCAGTTGCCCTGAATCTGTGCACGAACTTTCTGATGACATCAGGGAAATTACTGAAGATTTTGCTGATTGTCAATTTGGTACTGATGATTCTCACGCTGACGCACTCATGGCTGAACGGTAGGCTCCTCTTGTATGTTCCAGGCTATTCGTAGCCATGGTTGAATCATTGTAACATTATCACGATCATGACTATACCGATCTAATTTCATATTTCACAGCCTGTGAATGCCCCCTAGTGGATTACAGTCCGTCACCAACCATCGCTCATATACCGACGATACTTATGCGATGTCGGCGCATCAGCAATACATGGCTTTGCAAGGACACGGTGCAAGAGAGATGTCTCGCATTGAGCGGACATCAGTCCATCCCCACCGTTGCCACCTGCAGATTGGCAGACTCGATTCTCAAAAATCTGGTAGTGGGCTGCGAAGGCCGGGGTTTTTCTCTGTACTCTTGTACATCATGAATAGAATTATAGCGATTCCAATCTCATAAATAGTTACTGTATTCTCAAACCTGGTTCTCCCGTCATACTCGCCCTCGACCAATCGATTTCGTTCTCAGGGACCCATGTACTTTCCCACAGCATGGCTCAGAATCAATTCAGTTCGAACCGAAAGAGATCTTTCACTCTCCGCGTTCGATCATGTCGTATCAGTCCATTGATCTCGAGTTTGATGATCTTTATCAAGGTAGTGTCGTCATGACTCTCCCCTCATCTCGTTCATCCCGCGCCACGCGGTCGCTTTCACTGTGCGCGAGAGTGCTCTCTACGCTCTTAGCGATGCTCCTAATAACCGTGATCTCCGTATATTCCGGTATGTCCGAGTCTTCCAAGGATTTATCATTCCTAATTTTTCATCCAATTAGTTGAGGTCTCTTTGACAGCAATCGGATTCATCGTGGCCAGTGAATCCACCGATTCCATCTCCAATATCACCTCGACTCATTCAT